>NC_056743.1:245702315-245800953 GCF_019279795.1 Protopterus annectens
CAAACTCAAAAGAAAATGGTCATTACTAATGAATGTGTGGGCTAATTTACATATGAATTTGTCTGTAAAAGCATATTTTCTCTACCTTCCATACTCATGATATACCAAGCAATTAATAGATGTATCTTTTTATACTGCAAACTGGCAATTTCCATGGCAACTACACAAAACCAGAAATGAGGAATTATTAAACTAGTAAACAGTAAGTAGATGCCAAAGTTCCTATATGGTTGGAAGGGAGAGGGAGCTAGGATTGCACTTGAGGATACCTCCCAAATATAAATGACACTTGAGGATACCTCCCAAATATAAATGACAAAGTCCTAACATTACAGGTGGTGGATTCAGACACCTCAGTCCTATAAATGGTAAATTCAGACATCTCTGTCAGACTTCAGTCAGGTCGAATGGATCTTGGAAAGAAAAAAAAGATGTCTGTCCAATGTCTTTTTAGTTTGATTCCACACCTTAATTTTCTAAAACTGAGTCTTGTATCTGATGCTGATTTTTTATGGCCAGTCAGAACCATTTCATATGAAGACAGTGCCAAACAGAAAAAAATACATGAGTGAAAACTAAATAGAAAGCAAATGTGAATTGTGAAATGGTTCTACCAGCCAAGTAGGTGGGTAGTAGGAAGGAGGAAGGTAATGCATGACAAGACCACATAAAAGAAAATTAAAATATAAGCACATGCTTTTCTTACACGTATCACAAGACTAAACTAAAGACAAACTTAATCCATGTGTTTATGATTAAGGGTGGGGGATGAGGGTATCAATACAAGGTCTAAAATGACACTCACTGCAAAAGAAATCCAAATGTCTTTCTTCTGAATCTTTATACTACTGTCCCTCTGTTGCGCATATGATTGCACCATACAATTTAAAACCTATTTTTTTCCTACTGCCAGCAAACTCTATAATACCACAGTGATGCATGTCTCAAAAGCAAATGAGTGAGGTCATTATATTTTTACTACAGACTTTGAAGCACTGTATTAGGTTGCAGATATGGACAGTAACACAAAAGTGGCATTCTGCATTAAACACTTTAAGTAAAGCATCTGCTGCTGTTTGAGCAATACACAGCAGTTCTACCTTGAACAAATACTAAAACTGAATTTTAAGCTCATTTCCTTTTTTTCCTCAAATAAATGTGGCCACGAATATGCTACTATCTACTGTACAGCATATCAGCAGTCTATTGGTTGTTGCCTGTTAAAAGAAAGAGCTTTGTGCAGTATCTTTTTTAACCTAGTCAGTAGCCCTGAAGGGAGACCAGCACAACATATGTTACCAAAAACAGAAAAGCAGACTTTGGTGCCTTGGACCATTACATCCTCCAAATCAAACTGACTAATCCATCTAGATAAATTGCTCATGTTTTGGCATCTTCTAATTTCAGCTAGTTATAACAATGTTTTAGAAATGAGGGCCACCAGTGTCCTTTTCACTGGAGCACTACTACTACACATATTGTGCCAAACTGCAGAACAGTCAGCAAAAAATACTGCAGCAGCATTAAAAATGCATTCAACTGGCAGTCTTGTGGGCTAGATGTAAGCCACTCACAGCATTACTGTTTAGTGATGACATGTAACCCTCTGGATACAGGACTGAATTAACACTTGTGGTCATACAACAATGTCCACATGCCATTCCAAAGACAGTTCATGTACACTCAGAAGCTGAACTTGAAAAAGAAAAACAAAAAATTGGGAGGGGACCTGCAATGGCAGTACAAATATACGGATTCTGGTGAAATGTAAATTTAGGAATCGGGTATTTATAAGCTGGATTATAGATATGTGTTCACGAAATCAGAGGATGACAAATTTTCAATAAATGTTAGCAGCATTGAATGTTTGATTCCTGGCTCAGTAAGTAGTTGAAATAGTCATCAGTACAGCTATGGCACTATAGTATTAAACATTAAGTTCATCATTCTACCAACTGAGCTAGAAATGAGGAACCATGAGAGATGAAGCAAGAATTGATCTGCTAACACAACAGTACTGCTGTGTGAGATTTTTATTACTGTGATTAGAGAATAAATGTCTGCTACATTACACAGTTTTTATGTTTGCTTCTGCAAATGTGGAAAACTGCATCTGATATTTATCATGCAAACACAATTACTGTACCTAGGGAGCTAACTCGCACATATGGTTAATAAGAAGGTACATGAAACAAATAAGGGCTTTTTGGCTAACATACACCCATACCTTTGAACTGTCTAGATTACTGCCTCATATTTTAGTCTGTTGTTCATAAAATGTGTTTTCCAACAAATCACTGAGGACAGAAGTCAGTAAATAATGACATACATCTGAGTTTCAGACTTCATAACCTTCAAAAAATGTATCCCGACAGATCTTGTTATTGTGGCAACTTAGTTCATAACAGCAATATTCAAAATCAGTCCGTATTTTTGGGCTTTTATCCCCACATTATTTTATACGTTGTCCGGATTTCTTGCACTAAGAGGTTGAGAGATATGCACACACCTAATACTTCATCTCTAATGCAGCAGTCAGAAAACTATTATACCAACCTTCTTCCATTTCAGTTTCTATGTCAAGATTAAAGTAATCTTGGGCATGGAATAATGCAGGGGAAAGAAAAAAAAAGTGCTTTATAATGAATCAAAGCTGTATAATACAAATAAAGGCTACACACACACTTCACAGCAAGGAACACAAATTAAGCAGCAATGCATTCAAGCAGAAGTGTCAATAACATGCAGCATAACACACACCAAAAAATAAAGAAATTAAAAAGAAAACTACAAAATATAAAACAATAAAGGATGTCAAACCACAAAGTCATACATTTCACAGCAAAAGTAATAGAAGAAGCAAGTGCAATGATTTTACTTATTCAGTGTGCTCAGTAACTAGACTACATGATATGACAACAGTTCTGACGAGCCAAAATACTCCCCTCCTTTCCTCTGCTCAAAAGACATTCTGTGAATCATACTGCATGGTTCAGAAGCCCACTAGTTAACTTTGGTTTATATTGTACATGTGCAGAAAATTTAAAGTCCTCTGAAATATTAACAGTAATTTCTGTGGCTGAACTGACAGACTGTTAATTATTAACAGCCCCGCACAAACAAAGAATCATCAGATCTGCTGTCTTAAGTACCTGCTTGCTCTTTCGAAAACCAACATGGATTTCATACTGAACAGCAGGAAAAGTACAGTTTTGTACCTACCATAAATGTAGATGTTCGAGTGTAAACACTGCTACAGTCATTTCACTTGGGTTATCCTGCCGTCAGACGGTTCCCCAGTCGGCCTGAGTTCCAAAGTCTTGGTCCGGCGTCGGTTGCTGTCGCCTCCTCCCTGACGTCAGTGTGACAGGGGTATATAAGATGGAGCCAACGCCATTTTCTTCAGTTTTTCTTGCCTCAGATGTCAGCTGCCCACAAATAGGTAGGCAATTCAAATTGCTAGTAAAGTATACCTAAGAAAAGCAAACAACTTTCAGTTACCAGCAAATACTCCCCCCATAGGTAGTGAAGGGTAGAAGACATGGGTACATACCAACAAGTAAGAGGGGAAGGAGGGCGTCGAACCTGGACTGCAGCAGTGTTTACACTCGAACATCTACATTTATGGTAGGTACAAAACTGTACTATGTTCATCGTGTTACACTGCTGCAGTCATTACACTTGGGTGGAATCCCAAAGCTGAGGTAGGGTGGCTGGTTCTATAAGGCATTAGGGTGGCTATAAGGCCCTGCAGCACAGCAGTGGTGAAGCCAGCTCTGGATTTGGAGTATAAAGACAAATGGTAATGCTTGGTGAAGGTATACACAGAACTCCCATGTTGCTGCTTCCAAAATATCCTTCGTAGGTAACTCCTCTGAGGTAGGCAGTTGAAGTGGCTGTTGCCCTGGTGGAGTGAGATCTAATGCTGCTAGGTACAGGTTTCCCATGGTGTATATAGCAGAAACGTATAAATGTCCTATCCATTTTGAAATAGTCTGTTTTGAAATGGCCTTTCCCTGTGCTCCTGCAGCATATGCTACCAGTAATTGCTCAGATTTTCTGAAAGCTTTGGTTTTGTCCAAGTAGAAGCGTAACTGCCTGTGAATGTCCAAAGAATGCAGTAGTCTCTCCCCTTTATTCTGTGGTTTTGGATAAAAAGTTGGCAAGTGAATAGTTTGGTTTAGAGCCACACTTGATACCACCTTTGGCATAAACGTAGGGTTAGTCCTTAAAGACACCCTGTCCTGGTGGAAAATGAGGAAAGGTTCCACCGCCATTAGTGCCTATAATTCTGAAACTCTTCGTGCTGATGTTATTGCCAGTAGCAGAGCAGTTTTCCAAGAGATATATTTTAATTCTTCAGTGTTAGCTGGCTCAAAAGGAGGTAAAGTTAATTTTTCCAAAACAAAGTTGAGGTCCCAAGTTGGAGTAGGTGCTCTACGGGGCGGGCTGTTGTTTTTAGCCCCTCTGAGGTACTGTTTTAGCAAAGGATTAGAGAAAATTGGTGGATCCGTGTTGTAATAAGCAGAAATTACAGAGGCGTGGCTCTTGATGGATGAAAAGGAGAGGCCCTTGTCCAGCATCTCAGTTAAATATTGTAGTATCTGAGGAATGTTTGGGACAAGAGGGTCAAGGCTGTGAGCCTGGTTCCAGGCAAAGAATCTTTCATTTATCCGAATAGGCTTTCCTGGTACTAGGCCTTCTGGCCTGCAGAATGACATCCATAACAGCTTTGAAGATAGGCATTGCTTGCTTGACCAAGGAATTTTCCATGCAGCTAGGTTTAAGGTCTTTAGCTGGCTGTGAAGTATCTGATTGTTGTGCTGAGTCAGCAGATGTGGGATTTGAGGCAAAATCCAGGGTGGCTCTTGTGCTAATTTCTTTAAGATTGGGTACCAGGTGCTGGCGTGGCCAGTCTGGTGCAATCAGGATCATCTTTGGCTCTTCTTGCCTGGCTTTTATGAGTACCTTTGGAAGGAGAGGCAGAGGAGGAAAAGCGTATACTTGTAGGTTTTTCCAGCTGAATGAGGGGGCATCCACTTTCCATGCTTGTGGATGCTAACTCCTTGTGCAGAATTTCTGTAGCTGGCAATTCATTGGGGATGCAAACAGTCCGGGCTCCACCATTTCTGTATCATTCTGAATAGTTGTGGATTCAATTCCCATTCGTGGGGATCCATGATGTTTCTGCTTAAGTCGTCTGCCAGCGTGTTTTTCTCTCCTGGCAGGAATTGTGCTTGCAGATGAACTTGGTAGTCTAGAGTTGTGTTCCACAAGGTCATGGCTTGTCTGCAGAGGGGGTAGGACTGTGTGCCCCCTTGCTTGTTTATGTACCACATAACTGTGGTGTTGTCTGTCTTTAGTAACAGTTGTCCTGGATGCAGCAGGTCCTTGAAAGCTATAAGGGCATTTTGTACAGCTAGCATCTCTTTTTGATTGATGTGAAGATGCCTTTGTTCTGCGGGCCACTCACCCTGAATACATTTTCCTGCCATGTGTGCTCCCCAGGCATAATCTGATGCATCTGTTGTCAGTGTTTGCCTGGCTGTGGGTTGAGTGAAAGGCTGCCCCTTGTTGAGGTGACAAGCTTGAGCCCACCACTGAAACTCCTGTTGAAGGCAAGGAATTAGTGGTACAACGGTTTCCAAACTTTGACAGTGTTGAGACCATACACTCTTTAGGTACCATTGTAGTTTCCTCATATGCAGTCTGGCATATGGAATTAGTAGTATGCAAGATTCCATGTAACCCAAGGCCTGCAGAATTTTTCTTGCAGGGAGATGGGTCTTTGTTGCCATCAATTGAAAGTATTGAGTCAGTTGTCTTTGCTTGTCTGGCGTGAGATAAGCCATCTGGGCCATTGTGTTCAAGCTGGCACCCAGGAATATTATCTCTTGTGAGGGCACTAGTTTTGATTTCTTTTTGTTTACTGTGTACCCCAGGCAACTTAACTTTTTTACGAACGCTAGATGCTTTAGAAGAATGTCCTTGCTCTCGGCTTGAATCAGGCAGATGTCCAGGTACAGATAAATTTGAATTCCTTTCTGTCTGCAAAATGCAATTACTGTTGCCAGGCACTTTGTGAAGACCCTGGGCACAGCAGATACGCCAAAGGGCAGTGCAGAGAATTGATAGTGCATTGAACCAGCTATGAATCTGAGGTATCTTCTGCAGTTTTGCCTGATAGGGACATGCAGGTATGCCTCCTTGAGGTCCAAGGTCACGAGCCAAGCTTTCTTGCCCAGCATGGGAAGAAGCTGCTGTAGTGTCAACATTTTGAATTTTGGAACATCCAGGTAAGTGTTTAGAGAAGAAGGATCCAGAATGGGTCTCCAGGCTTTGTCCTTTATGGGAACCAGAAAGAGTCTTGAATAAAATCCTTGTCCTTGCTCCTGTGGTGGTACCTTTTGAATAGCACACATGTCCTTGAGTGCTGTAATTTGTTTTTGAGCCTCTGCCCATTGATTTGGTGGCAGATTTGGCATTCCTTTTAACCTTGGCCGAGTGTGAAAGTGGAACCTGTAACCTTGAGATACAATGTTGAGAACCCATTTGTCTTTGATGATCCAATGCCAGTTGTGATAGAAAAGTGCCAGATTTCCTCCTAAGGGGGCTGCCAAGAGAGAGCTGTTTGGCAGCTGTAGTGGGAAGTCATTGAGGCTGCTTTTTATATGGTTGGGGCCTGTCTTCCCCTTCCTCCTGGCCTGGTGCACCCCATTGTCGAGGCCTGTAAGGACCTTGTGGTTGACCTCTACCTCTTGGACGTCTGTATCTGCCCCTTTGAGGTCTGTCTGTATTTGGAAACAATTCTTTGTTGGCCAATTTCTGCTAAATCGTGGAGGCTGAACCTGTAAGAAATCCTTCACCGTTTGCATAGATTTTGCCTTATCCTCCATCTTCTTTAATACCTCTTTCTGCTTTAACTCCAAATAACACATCCCGCTGCAAAGGTGCATCCAATAATTTTGCTTTAACATGATCTGGTAGCGTATGTTCTTTTAACCAAGCATGCCTTCTAATGACAGAGACTGTAACTACTGCTCGACAGGAGGACTCTAAAGAATCAAAACCACATTGCAAAGTATGTTTTCCCACTTGTTCAGCTGCATGCAATAAATCCTGCATTTCTTTAAAATTAGGAGGATCTGAATCTGGAAGCATTTTTTGTTTCAACTGAGACATCAAAAACTGCTGATATTTTAGCATGTGAAACTGGCAGTTTAAGGCTCTCATTGCTAAAGTTGCAGACGTATGTACTTTCTTTCCCCATCTGTCTAATGCTCTGGAATCTCTGTCAGAGGAAGCTGGGTTTTTTGCTGATGAGGCCTTAATCCATTTGGGTCCCTGAGAAATAGTTTCAGGGTCAGCAACAGAGCTTTTATACAGAAATTTGTGAGAGTCAGGGACTCTGTAATATCTGTCAGGTTTAACTGGGGCTGGAGGTAAGAAGTCTGGGTTTAAGCTGGATTCAGTATACACATCATCCACAATATCTAACACTGGCGGAATAGCAAGGGGTCTGTGTTGAGGTAATAAAAGGAAGTCTCTGAGCCTTTCTTGGATTCTGAGTAATCCTGGCCTTCCCAATGGAAATGCTCCCTCGTGGTATGTAAGGTTTGCCCAAAGGAGTAGTCCTCAGGCGGAGAGGCTGATGGAATTGATTCCTCAGCATCAGAATCCTTATAAGGGGGTAAAGAATATCCTAGGTCCGAGGATGAATCTGAAGAAATGGACACCTGGTCGGATGAGTCATAGTCTGCATCCTGTCTGGGCCTTTTATCAGGAGGAGGATGGGATCCCCTGATCAGGGTGATAAGGTCTTCGGCCATTTTGAGCATTTGTTTCTTAGGCATGGAGGCCTGTCCTGGAGAATGCTGTATTTGTTTCTTTGTTTTTAAAGAAGGCTTAGACTTAGCAGAGGGTTTAATGCTCAACTGAGTAGGTCTGAAAACACCCTCTGTAGCTGTGGATTGCTCAGCTACTTCGGTTCCCTCTGAAGGGTTAGTTTCGGTAGGCTGAAAAACTACAGCATCCGAAGGCCCAGCCTGCTCCACGTGGGAGTCAGAGGCGGCCTGTGGTTCTGTAGAAGCGGTCGTCAGGGGCTGCGAAGGCACCTCGCTGAAAACCGGTGAACCGGCGACCGGCCTAGAAGAGGCCTCGTCGTCAGTTTTGGGCCTCGGATGCCTGTCCTTGTCTTTGCGCTTTTTATGCATTCCGGTCGTTGGAAGTTCCGACGGCATGGTATAATTGAATTTTCTGCCAAAATAATGTCGGGCAAAGTCAAACAGACGTTTAATAGTGCACTTGTTAAACCTAGCACAAAACTGACAACCAGTGACATCATGGTCTGGGCCTAGGCATGGGATACAACAGGAATGGAAATTCTTATGAGGTATTTGCTTCCCACAAGAAATACAGTTATTGACTTTTACTGACATTGGTCTGAGGCAAGAAAAAGTTTCCCCAATGGGGTACTTAGCTTTGTAGAAGACTTCGGTTCTGGATTCGGAATGAAAATCTCAGGTGTCTCCCGACCGGCACTTGCGAACTGCTTTTGCTTCGGGCACCGCGCGGCAAGAAATACTGAAGAAAATGGCGTTGGCTGCATCTTATAAACCCCTGTCGCACTGACGTCAGGGAGGAGGCGACAACAACAGACGCCGGACCAAGACCTTGGAACTCAGGCCGACTGGGGAACTGCCTGATGGCAGGATAACCCAAGTGTAATGACTGCGGAAGTCTTACACGATGAACATCTGCAGCACTTATCAGACAGTACCACTCCTAAAAGCAGAAAATCACTTTTGGTCTTCCCTGCCTAAGTCTGCCACAAACAGTAAAAAGTCCAGTGCCTTATTAGAAATTAGGCAAAATATATTTTAACACAGTATTGAATGAACAGCCGGAAAAGCAGTAGGTAACTGCATAACTCCATTTTAGGTGCAGCACCACTGACAGTGTATCGTGTGCCTTCAGAGAAAACTCCGCACGAATATTATCCTTAAGGTATATCCATTTGTCTCGCTTACGAAAAAAGTACATATGTATTACAAACTTATAACTGTATATGTCTGAATATGAATACAAACACTGTTGTAATTGTAATTTCTGAAGATTTCTTCCTGCAGGAACCTGAGAGCTGGTTCAATTTCCAAAGCTGTATACCTTCAGCCAGCTAGCTCTGGCTGATTTGTATACCACTCAGCAGGATATCAGTGGTGTAATAGGGATGTGAACCAGTGTTTTTAGTTCCTTCTTCCCTATCTGGCAGACATATTATAGCATGAAGAATCTGGAGAACAAATCCCCAGAGATGAAACTGCCAACCACAAGGCCCCAACTTACTTGTCGATTAATTGGTTCATAGGTAGGTACTAGGCTATTGGTCCTAGGGCCTATATAACCCTAGCCAAAAAGGTACCCTGGCTTTTGCCACCCAAGAAAATTATTTTCCTGTGCCCCTGTCGAGCAGAGCCACAGAGGTGATCCCCGGGGTGAATTTCCTATTTCCCATCCAGTCAAGATTTTTCTTGAAGAGTGCTAATGAGGAGCTTTGTTTGATATAGATAGGTAGTTTGTTCCAGAGTATGGGAAGTCTCTGGGACAGGAATCTATCCCTCCAGCATGTTCTGTTTATTGTGGTGACAAGGTTTAGGTCCCTAGAACATGTAGTTTGGAGGGACAGGGATTTCTTTAAGTGGAGCATGTCCAACAGCTCTGGGTTTGACATAGCTTTGTATGTTAGGCAGATATCGCCTCTGAGTAGGCGATATGTGACGGAGTAAAGCTGGCGTTTTTTGAGATGGTCCGCGTAGGGCATCTGTTTGAGGCCGGTAATCCTCTTTGTGAGGTATTTCTGTGGCCTTTCCAGTTGTTGATGTCTTGTGAGGTACATACCAAAAGGGGCATTGTACTCTATAATGGGTCTAATGAGGGACGAGTAGAGGGGAACAATAACCTCTTTTTCCTGGATGAGAAACCTTTTGTGATGGTGTGCCATATAGAAGGATTTCCTGACTACTGTGGCGATGTGATTATCAAAGAGACTACTGTCCACCTGTGTCCCAAGGTCTCATCACACTTTCGGTGTTAAGTAGACTACCACCTACGTGGTAGCTCATGGGTACAGAGTTTTTACCAAAGGGGATGACAATGCACTTTTTGGCACTGAGCTTGAGGCCATGGCTGACACCAGGCATCTGTCTCAGTGAGGCCCTTTTGTAGGATGCCCACATCATTAGGAGTTTCGATTATGGCTCCTAGTTTGCAGTCATCTGTGAACTTCATTAGCCAAAGACCTTCTGTGTTAGCCTGTACTTCAGAAAACTAGATACCAAACAGGAGAGGACACAAGACTGAACCCTGTGGTACTCCACTTGTCACTGGTCTGAAGTCGAATTTGGAGTCTGCTACTTTTACAGTGTGTGTTCTGTCAGTGAGCCAGTTGGCAACCCATCTTGTGACACAGGGATTTATACCTAGTTTAGTGAGTTTATCTATATACTGCGGTGGTGGTGCTGCAGTAGCGTTGTCGCCTCATAGCAAGACGTTGTCCCGTTCAATTCTCAGCTAGAGCGTCTTCTGTGTGGAGGCATACGTGAATGGGGCGTGACTTCGTTGAAGGTTGTGCGTCAGGGCTGGTAACCCGGTACATAAAAATCCACTACCAATCATTAGCGAACCAGAGTTCCGCTGTGGTGAGCCCTAACCAGGAAAAGCCGAGACACAAACAAAAGACACAAACAAATTAGTGAGTTTATCTATAATTCCAGAGTGGAACTGCGGTGGTGGTGCTGCGGTAGTGTTGTCGCCTCATAGCAAGACGTTGTCCCGTTCGATTCTCAGCTAGAACGTCTTGTGTGTGGAGGCATACGTGAATGGGGCGTGCCTTCGTTGAAGGTTGTGCATCAGGGCTGGTAACCCAGTACGTAAAAATCCACTACCAATCATTATTGGACCGGAGTTCTGCTGTGGCGACCCCTAACCGGGAAAAAGCCGAAAGACACAAACAAACATCTATAATTCCAGAGTGGGGGATGGTGTCAAAAGCCTTGGTGAGATCTAGATAGGCTGTGTGAACCATCTTACCCTCGTCTACAGCTTTGGTGACTGCTTCAAATAAGTCTAACAGGTTTAGGAGACATGATCTGCCTTTTACAAACCCGAACTGGGTGGGGTCCAGAGTTTAGAGATTACCAGTGTCTTTGTTTATAAGTTCTATGGCCTTGCAGACCAGGCTCGTTAGGCTAATGGGGCAGTAGTTCCTGGGGTCCGTGGTGGCTCCCCCTTTGTGGAGTGGGATAACCATCGCTGTGCACCATTCAGTGGGCACAAAGCCTGAGGTGAGGCTATGATTGAAGATGGTGCTTAGGTGGGGTGCAAGTTCATTCTGTAGTTCATGTAGAACGCAGCCTGGGATGTTGTCAGGTCCCATGGATGCTGTGTTCTTGGCTTTGGAGAGTGTGGTTTTTACCTGTGCAGCCGTGACTATAGGAACTTTGCATTCTTCTGGTATAGAGATGGGCCCTTTAGGGGGTGAGAGAGGGGTAAAGTTAGCCCTGAACCTATCTCTGCCAGGATGTTGGCAATATCAGTTGGTTCTGTATATTTAGTGCCATTGTGCTGTAACTCAGAGAAGATCTGAGTGTTGTCATTGAGATTCTTGACATAGTTATAGAATGCTTTGTGGTCGTCTTTAGTATCAGTGGTGATTTTGTTTTCGTAACTAGCTTTGGAGGATTTTTTGAGGGATATCAGCTTCTTACTGAGGCTGACCAGGGAGTTCCTCCAATCATGGGATTTTACTCTTTTTTGCAACAGTTTCTTTCTTCTGTTGTAGAGTTTTGTTTATGGCAGGGGACCACCAGACTGGCTTCCTTTTTTTGGAGGATAGCATCTTGGTTCTGTTAGGGACAGCACGATCCATGCACTAGTGTAAGTGCTTATAAAGTGCATTTGTGTAGGATTCAGCAATCGTACCTCTGTTCGTCTGCATGGGTGTCATGAAGTTTGCTACTTCTGTCTTAAGAAGCATGAAGTTGGTTTTGGAGAATTTTTTTACGGTGGTTTCTCTAATGTGGGGTGGGGGGCGGGATGTGGATGTCTAGGGTGATTAGCTTGTGGTCAGGGGGGGAGGGGGATGTCTAGGGTGATTAGCTTGTGGCCAGATCTGAAAAATGAGGAATTGATCTCTGGTGTGGAAAACCGGTAACCCATGTTGGTAATGACTAGGTCTAGGATATTGCTGCCCCTGGTGGGGGTGTGGATAAGTTGATCCAAGCCGTTGGAATTTATGAATTCCAGAAAACGTTGAACAAAAGGGTTGGTGCATGAGTAGTTTTCCCAGTTAATGGTGGGGTAATTGAAATTGCCCATTATGAGGGTGTTGGGTTGTACCCTAATATTTTCCAGTGTATCAAGAAATGAGGCGTGGCTTTCTGCAGAAATTTTGGAATCAGTGGAATTGGAGGAAATGCATAAAGAATACCAGGGGGACAATCATGGAGAACAGCATCCCTTGGTGATTTCCCCCTGTGGGGGGGGGGGGGGGGTTGTGCAAAAGTAGCTGCTGCATTTGTTATTTAGGTGAGAGACAAAAAGATCAGAGTAAGGCTGGCCCCACTGATGGAAAATCAATTCTGTCACATTGCTCTTGAGGGACTACTCATGAGGTAGAAGAATGCAACTGCTCAGTTTGTCTGCGGTCACACTGGACTTCTCTGGAATGTCTTTTGCTTTAAGAAAGCGGTTGGATGAGATCACGCATTGCCACACCCAGAGTGCTACTTGACACAAGGTGCAAGATTTGGTCCCTCCTTGTTTGTTGATGTACCAAACTACTGACATGTTGAGCATTTTGCATTGCAAGTGTCCGTGAAGGAAGAGTATCCTGAAGTGCCTGCAATGCTAACAGCACTGCTCTCATCTCTAGGACACTGATACACAAACTGGCCTCTTTGGGGGACCAGGTGGCTTAATTTTCTTCTACTAATAATGCCCCCCCACCCCAGCTGGGAAGCACCCGTGGTCACTATAGCCTTGGGTTGATGGGAAAGAAAAAAGCCTTGTAGAACTTTATCTGACTGAATCTACCACACAAGATATTTTGTGCATAAGTGGGCGATTTGAATTGGAGTAGATGTAGATTAACAAAGTATTGACCATTGCATGGCAAGCATCCATTGGAGGATTCTCATGCAAAATATGGCTAATGGTACTAAAGTTATTGCCGATGGCACTGATCCCAGAGCCTGAAGGACCAAGTGGGTTGAAATCTTTGTACTTCAGATTTTCCCATTTGTGATCTTATTACCTGAACTCTTGAAGGGGGAAGCAAAGCAATGGCTGATTTTGTGTTGAAAAGTGCTCCTATGAACTCTAAGCTTTGAGTTAGTTCTAGAGGAGACTATTTGTAGTCTTATGGTTATCCCCAGAAGAGAATATGTTAGGAGAACCTTTTCTCTTGCCATTATCAGTTGATGCCTAGTCTGGGTGGAAATGAACCAGTTGTCTAGATACTTCAACACCCGGAATCCCTGCAGTCTCAAGTGACCTGCTACTACCGCCATGCACTTGGTAAACACCCTGGGGACTGAGGTGAGACCAAAGGGTAGAACTCTGAACTGGCAATGACTGGCTCCCAGGTGGAAGCGTAAAAACCTTCTGAATTGTCTATTCATCTTTATGTGATAGTACACATCATGAAGGTCTATCGAGCACATCCAGTAATCCTTCTCCAGAAAGGGGAGAATGGATTGAAACGTGACCATCCAGAACTTGGTGAGTTAAACTGATTTGTTCAAGTTGCGGAGATCCAGAATTAGTCTGCAGTCCCCTGTTTTTCTCAGCACTAACAAGAATCTTGAGTAAGTTTTGGATTCCATCTGGTCTGGGGATCTCTTGGATGACTCTTTCTAGCAACTTTAGTGCCTGAATTGCTGCCTCCTCCCTCTGACTGGGTGAAACACTGGCGATTTTTTGGAAGGAGGAGGAGGAAGGGAAAATGGTAATACATAACCTTTGGAAATGATCCTCTGTCAACACGTATCTGTATTTATTTCTAGCCAGGCTCTCTGGTGCAGGGATAATCGATCCTCCATTGCCTCCAGAGGAGGTAATCGCACCTCTGATCAGGAGAGCTGGAAGGATCTGCCAAAGAATGAATCTCTGGACCCTTGGTTTTGTGGGCCACCTCTGCCATGGAGGCGGCATCTACCATTGCAGTTACCCACTCTACCCCAGCGGAGTTTCCTCCACGTGTGTCCTGGAAAGGTCCCTGGAACTTTTTGAACAACATTTTTCCACTACCTCACTGATTCCTGAAAAAGGATCTTTAAGGGGTGGAAAAACCTATGCCAACAGCAGACAGGGTCTTCCTGTCCTTTTCACACCTGGATAATGTCTCTCTTACTTTGGGGTCAAACAAGGATGTGCCATCAAAAGGAGCACTGACGAACGAATACTTGAAGTGCTCTGCAAAATCACTTAAGTGCTTTCAGGAGTGTCTCCTTATGGAGATGCCTGAATCTGCTGCCCTTGAGGTTCCTTCAGCTGCATGCAAAATAAGCCTCATGGAAGAATTGGAAATCAATTGCAAGGTAGCCAACTGGAAAGTTACTGATGTTTGTACTTCATAAACTGATCCTGAGAGTGTGTCAGAAAGCTCCTTAGTCAGGTCTCTCTGCAACCTGGTGAAATGTGCCAGACAGTACAGTGACTAAGATGAAGGTCGCTGAAGCATAGACACATCTCCAAAACCTGTCCATTGCTTGAAACTCCTTATTTGGGGGATGAAAAGTGGAACTCTCTTCAGCAAGTTCCTACTTAGTGGTTGCCAACACGACCATGGCATTAACAGGTACCCCTTTTGCTCAAAATTACTTGTCCTCTGGTAGTCATAATTTTATCATGTTTTTGAGGTATTGGTTCAATGGTGTCAGGATCCTTCCATGCCCACCAAGAGAGCAATTCAATGAGCTCATTGGTGGGTGGAATCACCAGAAGGTAGACCAGTACCGAACACCTCCAGGAATTCAAACTCCTCAGATGAAGGGTTACTGTGCTTCAAGCCACCTCTCTGTTTCAGGATTCAGGGATGTCTCTGAATGAGATACCTTCAGTAGGTGACAGTGGAGACCCTTCACATTCATTGAAGTAAATATTCGACAGACTCCTCTGGAGAGTCCAAGTTCTTCCTCTTGCACGTGTTCTTTTTAGGGACCACCTCAGTGGGATGCTCTGGGGAGGTATCAGAAGAACTCAGGATACCCTGTTGGAAAGCCAGGGGTTTTGGTACCAGCTGTCCATGTGGAGAAGACAGGTGAGACTCCAAGCATAGAGATGGCAAGGCTGAGGACTGAGGATCCAAGGGGTAGGAAGCGTCTGTGTTGCCGAGGCATATAAGACTCTCACCATAACCTCAAAGGTGGACTTCCCCATAAAGGGATAGGACTCCTGATCTGAAAAGACAAGCTTTTGGACTGTAGTCCCTTCCACACTGTGATGAAAAATCCCTCTCCCCCAGAGGCAGAAGTTAGACTCAAAATACCCCGTATCAAGTCCCCAAGGTGCAGAGACAGCTCCAAAAACTTCAGAGTTGACTCCAACACCTCAGATCCAAAAGCTCTCCGGATCCGACTGAACCAAAGTGTTCAGAGCAAGCCTCGGATCTGAGGCAGACAGAACCAGATGGCTTGGATCCAAGGACTTTGAGCCAATGAAAGAAGTCAAGAGTAGGAACTGATAAAAGGGGTGTAGTGGAGGTTCAGACCTCCTGAATCAAAGGGGTAGGAGCCAAAGCAACACTTGTCAGGCTCTGCACCGGGAGAATTCTTCTCACCAATCTCTCCACATCTTCTTCCATAAGACTCCTAGAGGAACGAGTGGAAGTTGCAAATGGAGATTTTGGTCTTCCCAAAAAGGGTGAAAGGATCCTGAAAGGGAAAGGGTCCACAGAAGGGGATTATCTGGTCCTAGGGTAATATCAAGCCTGAAGTACTAGATGGACTGGACAATTTCTGCACAGGATCCGTGGCAGTTGAATCCAACAGTTTTATCTTATGTTTCGGATCCCATGTTGAGGTTGGATCTAATAAATCCTCCCTTTCTGCTTTGGATCCAAGGATGAAGACTGATCCAATATTTCTGACTTTCTTTTCTTATGATCCAGTGGAAGAGTCGGATCCAATAGACGCCTTTTTCTTGGTACATCTGATGCCTTTGAGGAAGGAGTGGAAGGGCTTGGAGAAGGTGATTGACCTTTTTGAAGCTCCAGATAAAGCCTCTTCGAAAGGGGAAGGAAGCAACCCTTTAAGGGTCAGTTTATTTTTCCTTTCTGTAATAGCCCTGGGATTTAACACGGCAGATGGCACAGTCTTCTTGTAAATGCAGAGGGCCTAAAGAAAACATGCATGATGTGTGAATATCTGAAAAAGGAATTTTGTACCCACATGAGGCATTTTTTAAACCTGACAGGGCCTCTTTCTCAGCCGTAACAGCAAAAACAAGCTAGAAGACAGATACTAGAACTTAGTCAAAAAGTCAAGAAAAGATCACTTTTTTTTTGGTCAGTAAAAGTATCAGACAAAGGTATAAAAAAAAAAATAAAGAAAATACCAACAATGGTACTATTAGGGCAACAAAAATTGCAGAAGGAAAATACTAACTATAGTATTCAAGAGTATGGAACGTACAAGAGAAGAGAAAAAGCTGAGAAGGTTAATGCTGTAGAAACTCTACTAAAAAGAGTGACAGGCAAGAGCGATTATATAGGCCTAAGATTTAAACCAGTTTAGACTAGAAAATATTAAATTTGATAAAAAAGAAATCACTTAGCTCGAGAGTAGCGATTACCACATCTTTTTGCTCAAAGTGGCAAACGAGATCTAAAGTACTTGGGGTTGGTGCATTGTGGATAAGGGAGAAGCTGGAGAATTCTAGGTTGCCATGAGCTTTTGCACTGGCCAAGTCAGATCTGAGGGATTGGATCCAAACTCATTAGTTGAGGATATAATGAAAACTGACATCAGATGACCCCCCCCCCCCACACACACACACACACACACACAGTCCACCTGATCTGGCACAGGGAAAGGAATTATACTCCAATCAACTCAAATTCAGCTTCCCTCTTATCAGCAGCCTCAATTAAAAACAGTACCACTATTCAAACATTAACTAAAGAGCAGACTTGCTCTTAGGATCATATCTGTTCACACGCCAACATGCAAATACTCTCCCTCCTTTAACCTCAAAACTAACAGGATATACCCTCACATACAACGTAAGAAACTTGAACCACTTGGGCCCCAAAACACAAATCCTACATTCCAAGCTGCATACCACAGCCTGTGCATTCTCAATTCTTGGGCCCAAACTGAGGAAGTACCCTACACCTGAAATTAATGACTCTTATTCCAAGTTCTGTTCTTTACCAAAATCACTTTTTATTAAAGAAGTAGAGTCTGTTAACTCTCTGGTCTCATCATTTAAGTTTACTTAAACTTCTCCATTTTTTTTGTGTTTTTTACTTTTAATTACTCAAGACACTGACATACATTAATAGAAAGTAAAACCATACTAACATTTTTTTCCAGTTATGCACATTATACATGTTTTCTTTATAAAAATGGTATTTCAGTTCAACATTACATAAAATCACTCAATTCCTGAGTTCCCTTAAACCGTACTCCTCCTCTTCCTGAACATTATTCTGATTGTACTGTTCTCACAAATTCCATTTAATACTAAGTAATTTGCTCATTCCCTTTGTAAAGTCCCCCCTTCCAGTTATTTTATCTATTTTACAATGTTCAGTACTTCAAATACAGTTGGTTTAGATTTTGATTTCTTTTTTCCAGTAATTTATTTTTGGCAGCTAACAGAATTAATCTTAATAAGGTCTTACTGTGCATAGGCAATTAAGATTCTAAAGCCTAGCTCAAAAGAATCACTTCCTTAGTTACAGCCATGTGCTCCTTCAGTTTTTCTGACAAGAGTGCTCTGCAGGGAATCCCAAAGAAAAGCACACTCACAGTGACCTGTTTCTTCTACATCACACCTCCAACATTTGCAGCCTACTTGAGGAAAAATTATTTGAAGTCTGCTTGGGGTATAAAAATACTTATGCATACATTTCCAAGCAAAAATCCTAAATCTTCTGGACTTTGTTGCATACTTGGGAGCCATACATATGCCCTTCCATTGTTCCCTTGTAAACTGCTTTTCCAGTCTCTTCTCAATCGTTTCTGATCTCTTCTGACTGATTCTTATAGTTGCAATATTTTATATGCCCTACTAATGATCCCCTTTATAACAGCAGCTTCAGTTCTAGATTCTACTAAAAGCTGTACTAGTGCAAGTCGTTCACTTAGGACACACCCATCTCTTTCTCTTTGCCTATACTCTGACATCAATCCCTGATAGGAAGACTGTTTCTAATCTGCAGTACACACTTCTTTTTGGCCTCATCCCACTCTATTTTATTTCGTTCTCCAGCTATTTGCTCCCAATGCCTTGATTCCTTTGCCATTTTTCTCCAGTAAATTCCAGCCCCCCTCTTGCCTATTTTCTGTACTCCTACTTGTAATCAGCCCTTATCTATTTCTTCCATTTCGATGTTGCATTACTTTTTATAATACTTTCTCCAGCTTTACAAATAATATTCTCTATGGTAGTTATTATTCTCCTTAAGGTTCTGTATCCAAAATCCCACTATCCTTATTTCTTGAACTCCCTCTCTGCTTTATCACCCCTTTCTACTTGGAATTATAACCTTCTGCTTGTGTTATGCATATGAGTCTTAAATGTGTAGCTCTAAAATATCCATACAAATTGGATAATCCTACACCACTCTGTTCTACAGGATGGATCAACTTATCCTACTTAACTATCTTCCCCTTCCCCTCCAAAATAAATTCCTTAAGCTTTTTACTGTCCACAACTTTTCCTCTGGTTGATAAAAATATGCCTGACCTGTATGTAAAATTAAGGCGACTAAAACATTTTCACTGCCTGTATCTTACTCTCCATAAGCAAGGGCTTCCAGCTTCTCAGTTTTAATATCTTTTCTTTAGTCTCTTCCTCACATATCCTTAGCTACCACAACAGAAGCCTTTTTAATCCATACTCCTAAATGCTCTCTTTCGGCTTTTCCCGGTTAGGGATTGCCACAGTGGAACTCCGGTCCACTAATGATTGGCAGTAGATTTTTATGGTGCCGAGTTTCCAGCTTGACCTTCAAAGAAGGCACACCCATTTACACACGCACCTACCTGCATGTCTTTAATTGTCACTCGATCGCGGGGAGGACATGCAGACTCCACACAGAAGGCGCTTCAGCCAAGAATCGAACAGGAGAACCTCTTGCTGTGAAGCGACTATGCTACCCGCTGGACCACCGCGGCCTAATCCATACTCCTAAATAGTCCCACCTTATCAAGCACCCATAAATATAGGTATTGCAGAACTATGTTATGATTGGATACATAATTTACAGCTGTAGTTTCTGTTTTGTCTTCATAAATTTTATATCCCGAAAAGACATGAAATAATCTCAAAATGTTCAACAAGATGTCCTTTTCTGGATTAATCAAGTACAAAACAATGCAATCTGCAAATTCTACCAAATGTTCTTGATTACCATACAAATTACATCCTTGAATTTATGAGTCCCTTATTTATTTTGCCAATGGTTCTCAATACAAAGCAAATAAAGGGCAAAGAGGACATCCTTGCTAAATTCTCATCAGAAAGGAACCCTCCCACTTTAACTCTTGCCTTCAAGCCTTCATATATCTTCCTAATTAACCTTACTGCTATATCCAGGGAATGCAAATGCTTCCAATTTTTTGCCTCCTCTCCACAAAACCACAATGACAAAAGCACTTTTATCATGGTTTAAAACTGAAATGGGTCTATATAAAACCCAAATTTGATGGGTCTTTTCCCACTTTGCATAGCACAGACTCCATAACTAACTTCCAAGATCCTGGTGCTTTCTCTCTTTTTTAAATGCTACTAACAAAACATTCCAGATCTTTTTTACTTTCATCTTAACTCCCAAAGGAATATCATCTGCTCCTTGAGAATCCCTTGTAGATTAAATAAAAATGATGAGTAATCAATCTCCATTGATAACGATTACCATCATCTTCCCGTAATTTTGGTATAAATCAAGTCTTCTGTAAACATTTGTGCTGTTTCTTGCTTTCCACATGCCTCTGCTTTATACAATTTTCATAAAATTTCTGAAATATCTCTAATACCTCTCTACAAGATTTCTGGTTATTTTTCTTGTCATGGGCTCCCTGTGTTTGTCAACAACCCTTTCTACTTTCTGTTGCCTAATTCGCTCTGCTAAAAGTTTATGTGATCTGGAGTTATCAAAACTGGTTGACTAACCGCAGTCTTTCTAAAATCACGCACATTATCTAAATACTCCCTTATTTTCCTCCAACACTTTGCAGTTGCTCCTCCTATTGTTATGTAAGATTCCCTTACTCTGCAATGCTTTAAGCTTTGTTAGCCTCTCTGAATAATTCCCACTACTAATAATTCTTAATCATGTTTCCACTTTTATTTCTACCCTATTTTTAAACTCCATTTTCATTTTTCCCACTCGATAACTATTCCTTCTGAATAAATTTCTATCTTCCCTATTAACTACGGAATAATTTCCACTACCCATTCCTTAAATTTCCCCTTTAAAAGTTATCACCAGTGTCTCAGTTTTACTTAATTACCTTCCATTTTTATCTTGGTTTTTATTAGTGCATGACTTAAAACAGTTATTGGATGTGTGCTGAAGCTTCTAATTAAATGCACGTTGTTGTGAAATATAATTTATATCCAGTCTAGCCAAGTTACTCTACCTTTGGAATTAATATGCAAATTCTGTCCAAGTTCCTACCACTGAATTTATGTCTTCCATACCAAACACTTTCATAAATTTCTTTAGAAATCTACGCAATTCTGTTATATTTTCCTTACATTTTCACCAATACATCCTCATTACTACAAGTCAAGTTCCTGTCCCCTTGTGTAATTAATTCTCTGCTGAGCTGACTGTTTCGCCCAACATTTTCTTAAGCTTCAAAACAGCGCATATTGGTGGAATGTAAACACATACCAGCTTAATTTTCCTCCTTTGTAAATAGCCCCTTACTACCACAAATCCACCATGGTCTTTTTCTTTTATCACTACTGAAGCCAGATTATCAATTATTACTCCCCTTTTCTTTTACCTTGATATTCTGTTGAATATCTATCCTGAAATCATTTCTTTCTGAAATTCACATGCTCATTTTCCCAAATCTGTCTCCTGCCGTATTGCTACTTACACCATGCATTTCCTAATATAATTCAATACTCTCTTTTGTCTATACTTGTAAGATCATTTAAATTCAAAGATACTACGAATAGAGTAGCCACTGTAATGAAAAGTTACTGTTCTCACTTATTATACATAATAGTTTTTTTGAATCTATGCTTCCAACTTTTGACTTGCATATACACACCCATGTTTAGCAGGCTGATCTTTCACACACTTATCACCTCCATTTGAACCTATGTCACATTTTTCAAGACTTTTGCCTTTAATGGAAACCCTTAAACTGTCAGGACACTCTGCCACTTCAACTTAAAAAAGACACTCAAAACTATATACATTTTCAAAAATGAAGTTTAACCCTCCAGATAGGAATAACTGCCTCAGATCAACAGCTGCACCCACAAGCATAACTTAATCAAAAGTTAAGGTTACCCTGCTAAAGCACAAGTTATACCAATGTTCGCAGTTACACTGACTTCTATCTGTTTTTATTTCTATTCCCCTCAGAGATGTGAAAAACAGTTTGTATGCTTTCAAAAAACATCAACTTTAAGACCCAAGAAAAAAATCGTATTGGCTACTTTTAAATAAACCATGTAAGGTTCTATTAAATGTATTAAAATTATGACCTCTGGGGAAGATACAATCACTTATTCATTTCCAATAATTTCAAACTATTTTTCACTGACGTGCTTGCCACTTTACTTTTAAATTTATTTCCCTGAGCAAAGACTACACAAAACTCTCAAGATTAATTGTTTACACTTGCAGACTGCTTGTCTCAAAGTAACAGTAGCTAGCAATGAAATAAAAACAGCCAATAAATTTGCAAATGCATTAAGATATCTTCACAAATTTCACTCAGAACAGAATGCACAGAATTCCCTCTGGCTTAAGCTATAAACTGGAGACTTTTAGTCTCTCTCTGGGAACATTTGCTAGAGGACAAAAACAAGCTAGTGTCTTTGTAGATGCAGGAAGCTTAGTATTTTTCAAGGCTTTCATCATATTGACTTTTTTAAAGCCTATTTGCTTACACAAAATTGTTTATAGCTTATGCCAAGGACACAAATCTAGACATTTACCCTTATAAAAGAAAGGGAAGTTATCATTTCAGTTCTTCATATAATTAGTACACTTTTATGTGCAACTCCCAGCAGTTCAAGATCACAGCATTATATTAACTAAAACTGGTTTCAGTCCATCCTTTCTTCTCTTGTTACACTGTAAAGCCTATATTTCATACCACTAAAATGGTACTTGCTTACTTTAACATATACAAGAGTCACTGAAAAGACCCCCTTCCTCACATATAAAATACAACTAACTGTACATAACACTGCTTTACAATAACATGCAGTTTATATCATGAATTGCTTTACACAAATAATAAAAAATGATTTTACTTACAGTTACTACTTTTCCACTTTAGTGCACTTCTAAACAGTAATGACTTAATACGGGGTACAAGCTTATAGAAAATGATTGGTAAACTTGCCTGGTGTACAGTGAATTATGCAACAAACATCCAGTCTTGTCTCAGCAGTCTTTTTTTTCTGTTGCAAAGCCAAATGTTGGAAATGTGATTAATGCTTTATAACCCACCATTTATTCACTGTACACTAGGTTTTCTTCCTGATCATTTCCATATACTGACACCAGGGCCTGGTTCAAATCCAAAGTACTCCTGACTTTCTTAGATAACTCTTGTGCCTTTTCTCTCTAAAACATTTTCCTTTGGAACACTAGAAAAGGTATCACTGGCAGTGTCTCTATCTCAGTTTTATTGTCAGAAGAATGAGAAGCACGAGTCACCTTCTACTTGCTGGCTTAGTTGTTTTCTTAATAAATTTCCTCTTTAGCCTGTTCTGCATCAAAAAATGTATTTGATCCTCCAGGAAACAATTCTTTATAGACAAAATGATATAGCAACTTGAATATCATGTGTGACTCGACATCTCCTGATTGTTGATATAAATTTAATTATCTTCTGCCTAGTGTACAATGAACAAGCATTTCCACAAACACTCTGTTGTCTCAGTTTTCAATACTTTTCCCTTCTGGTACAGTTTTGTCAGGATCAACTGCTTCTACTGGCATAATTGCATCTCTACTAACACAGACCTTGGCTGCTTTCTCATGGCCAGGTTTGGAGCATACACTCAATGTGCCCTTTCAAACAAATCCTACTGTGGAAAACCAGACCATTTTTTTAACTTGTGCTTTAATAAAATGAATACACTCTGTTCTTTCTATTTTCTGCTGCAGAAAATCTCAGGGTATCTCTCTTCTAACTCTACTTTTTGAGACTGCTCTTCTTGAGAAGCCTCATACTCAGCCAGTCTTTTCTTCATTTTTTGGAGTTTTGTCAGTTCATCTGAATAGCGACTTACAGTTTCATCTTATCGTCCAGCCTTTTGAGGGGATATATTCCTTCCATGTTTCATTACAGAGTACATCTGATTTATTTTTTTCCTCAAAAGTAATGGAAGCCATCTCCTGAACCAAAGCTGAATCTTGAACTGCTTTTTGTTGAACAGCTGCAAGATTCTTCAAAGTCAGTGTTTTCTTTTCACCTTTTCTGGTTGATTTTCTTGCAGGCTTTTTAAACTTCTTTACTGGCATCCAAGCAGTGTACTTATTAGCCAATAACTGAATGTTACCAAAGCTTATAATTTCACTGATTATTCTGTTTTCACACTGGCAGAGTTGAAATAAAGCTGATCAATATACAGCCATCTTGGAAGTCCCCCAACTCTTCTCAGTTCTTATTTCCACTACTATGATCATTTGTTCTTTTTCACTTCTCTTAATTTACTTTAATTTCTTAATTTTTTGAAACTTTAGTACATAGTGTAAAGTAAAACAATATTTACTACATACCCATATGGGATGTTTTATAGTCACTCGTGCGTTATTTTACTCTGATCTATGTATCTGGTCAGTTTTTGACCACGGGCCAAGGCTGAAACTGGTCAGAATATATTAGTACTCTATACTGGTAAACCTACAAATCTGAATTCAAGCAGTGAACATGCTTAAACATCAACTATGGAAGTTACTAACACAACTGTACTACAATCACTGTAATATCTGTTGGAAGTCTTACGTTCTGGGGAGACTTTCACAGCTAAAGGACCAGTGACTGGCAGTCTGCATAGCAAAGAAGTTTTAAGATGGCCATGAGAAAACCTGTCCAGCTCCAGAAGCATTTCCTAGTTTGCAGTGCTCTGAGATTGTATGGACTTAAGACCAAAGAACTGCTTCATGGAAGAAATAAGGATACACCCACCAGTGCATTTCTCAGAGGGATTAAGCTGTCTTAGTGGAATGGACTCTGACATAACCAGGAATAGGCTTTCCATGAAAGAATAACAGAATCACATGCAGTATACTAGCCTTTTGGAAATAAGCAAAGGAGATGAACCAACTACATGATTTTGTAATCTGTTCAGATCTTTCCAAATACAACCTAGGTTCCCTTGTACATATCAATGGAGTGTAATTTAACTCTTGTTCTAGGGAGGAGAATGGCTTTTTTTCAGGGATAATCCTGTGAATCTTGGGCCTTGAAGTGGGATTAGTACAGAAGGTGACTCTGTCCTCGAAGAAAATTAAAAAAGATTACTTACACAAGATGGCTTGCAGTTCCAAAATATTTACTGCAGAGGTAATAACTACCAAAAAAGGTAGTCTTCAAGAGAAGTATCTAAGGGATACAGAAAGCTGTTGGCTCCAAAAACAGTAAACTGAGATTGTCTATTATTCTTTAGTGAAGCAATCTCTTTTTGCACGGTCACAAATGCAGCATTTCATTAAGAAAATGCATGACTGGCAACTGGGATAATATTGAGGTATTCAATGGCAAGCAAGCTGAAATGGCTGACATAGCACTCTTGCTCTATACAGGTCTGACATGTAGGTAAGAACCAGGGACACCTGCACTATGTCTGGGTCCAGGTCTTGGTCGAGACACCATAGAAAGAATCTCTTCCATTTCGCTAGGTAAGATTTCTGTGTGTTTGACCTCCTAGCCTCCTTCATAATTTTGAGTTATGTCCTGTAAAATCACATGCCTGACTGCTTAACCATCCACCTTCTCATCCTTAAAGATCATAGGCTGGGGTGCAATATAGGCCCTCTGAGGGAAAAAGACCATATACTGAAGCAATAGCATCAGTTCTGACCTTGCCAAATTCAGCAGAAGGAAGGCAGTACAGTTGTGTTATGAACTTATCGTTAATGTAAATGTTCGAGCAGAGTCACTGCTGAAATTCTTGCATTTGGGATATCCTGCCTCCATCCAGGTAGCGGGTGGCTGGACAGACTTCCACAACTTTACCTTCCCTCACGGCTTCAAATGATGCCCTTTCACCAAAGGCCACAGCACAATGGCAAAAATGGTGCGTTAACCAGTGCTTACTTCAGACCTTTCTTGCCCCCACACAGGCTAGATTAAATACTTCAGTGCTAGGAGCTCCAGGGAACTAGATGGTACAGCCCCAACTACAACAGGTCCAACAAAGGGTTGTGGGCAAACAAAAGAAAAATGAGAGTCTGGAGGGAAGATACGTAAACAGTACTAGGGAGCTACCCCAACCCACATGGCAACAAAAACAGATGAACAGGTTGAAAAGAAAATGGGTAGTGGAAATTAATTATTCCAGTTATTAGGGAAGGCAGATATTTCTTCAGAAGGAATAGTATTGCGCAGGATAAAATAAAAATGGAATTTAAAAACATAGTTGAAATAAAAAAAGATACGATTAAGAAGGAGCAGGAATTATTCACAAGGGTTGTCACAGGTTAACATATTGCAGAATAAGGGGAATCTACAGGAAAAAAAGGAGGAGCAACTGCAGAGTCCTGAAGGGAAAATTTGGATAATATGCCCACGTTTATAAAGACTGCTTTTCATTGACTATTTCTGACGACTCCAAAGCACAAAAACTTTTAGGACAACAGCTCAGGCAACAGAGAGCTTACGGAGCCAATAACAAGAAAAATAACAAGAGATCCAGCAGAGATATTAGAGATTTCAGAAATTTTATGAAAATTTCTGTAATGCAAAGGAATGTGGAATCCAAGAAAAAGCATAAATTTAAATATTTATGTAACAATTATGCCAAGGTTAGAGGAAGGTGAGGTTCAACAACTAATAGTTAAGAAAGGAGGTTGTGAGACAAATAGTGAGGTTCAACAGCTAATAGCTAAAAAAAAAAAAAAAAAAAAAAAAAAAAAAAAAGAGGAGATGAGACAAAATAGTGATGTATAAGCAATCTGCAAGGAAGTCTCCAGAAACAGATGGTATTCTTGTGGAAGTCTGGATGTTAGGAGGGAAGAAAGTGATAAAGATCTAAGAATTTCTTCAACAGTACTTTAAAAGGAGAAGCAGCATATTGGACAAAAGCTGTGGTGGCTGCATTACACAAAGAGGATAAATACTCATCAGGCCCAGCTTCAAATAGACCCATTTCAATTTTAAACCATGACTACAAAGTGTTTATGCCTATACTGGCTAAGAGAATACCAAAGGTGTTGCCAAACTTGATAGATCAATGTGGTTTTGTGGACGGGAGGCTTACATTTGACAACACTGACTGAAAAATAATGACACAGAGAGAGAAGAAGAATATAAGAAAGTACTGCTATTCTAATTAGGTCTTGATGCAGAGAAAGCATTCAACACAGTAAGGTGGGATTTCATGAATAGGGCAATGGAAGCCATTTACATTCCCTGACAATAACAGGGTTTAGTTAGGAAGATGCAAGTAAGATGGGTGCAAGAATTAGCAGAGGGTTCCTCTCTGATAACCTGTGTTTTAATACAGAAACCAAGAAGGAGTATTTTCTTTCTCCTTTATTATATCCTTTATATGTAGAGACACTGGAAAAGAAAATAAGGGACTCAGAAATACAAGGATACAATTTTTATGGGAATCAAGAAAACTTGGTTTTATTTGCAGATATTTTGCTCTTGATAAATCCAAAAAAGGACATGTTGGCATTGTGGAACACTTAGGGACAGATTTACATTCTTTCAAGATATAAAATTAATGTAGATGAAACATAGGCTATAGTGGTAAATTATGCACCCACACAAGAACTAATCAAGCAATACCCAAATTTATGGGGACATGACAGGATGAGGTAATTAAGAGTATGGATTAAAAAGGATTCTGTTAATGCAGCTAAGGATATGTGGGAAGAAATTAAACAAAAAATAATACAATCAGCAAAACAACTCATAGCAGAAAGATGAAGAATCCACAACCGGCCATAGTTAAAATAAATAAATAAATAAATAAAATACTACAATAACTCAAGGTAGAAAATCTACTTTATGAAGCTGGATAATAAAATACAAGAGGTGAAAATATTTGTTGTCCCTTTAGTTGTACATACAGGTCAGGCACATTTTTTTTTTTTCATCAACCAGTGGAAAATTTGTGGACAATAAAGAGCTTAAGAAATTTATTTAGGAGGGGAAAAGGGTAAAGTGGGATAAGTTGATCTTTCCCACAGAACAACGTGGTTTAGAGTTACTTCATTTGTATGGATATTTTAGAACTACACAGTTAAAGCTCATTTACATAACACAAGCTGAATGTTATGAATTAATTTGAAATAAGATGGTGAAGAAGCAGGAAGGTAGTTCACGAAATAAGGAGAGAGTATAATTTTGGATGCAGTTTCTTAAGAACAACCATCAATCAGTATATTATGTGCATAAAGTTGCAGAAAGTATTCTAAGAACTAATCAAAAGTCCAATAATACCAGTCTGTGCTGAATAAATGCTTCACAAACCAAAAAGTAAATCCAACAAGCAGAAGTAAAATGAAGCAACACCAGGATATCATAGAACCAGCAACAGTTTATTCAGGAAACAGGCAAAGGCATAAGCGCTTTTGCAGTATTATAACTGCTTCATCAGATGCATAAAATATGTCTAATTCAATGCCCATTAAATAACAAAGTGAAAAAAATTACATCACATCCACATAACATGTTAAATATATGCAGTACTAATAGTAAACGTGTATATAAAAAAGTGAATGTGCATAAAAGGTGGGGGGGGTTAAAAGGGAGTAGAAAGTTGAAAGGGGTCCTGTGTGAGTGTGTGTGCGAAGACTCTGATGGAGCCGAAGACCACAGAGTAGGTTCCAGCACCAAGGTGAGATCTACCACTGGTACCAAAGCAGTTGGCACGGAGTGTTGAAGCAATGGGCTCCAAGACCTGGGGAGAGGTTGAAGGAGGAATATATGTAGGAGTCCTGGGAGAGTAAGCCTCAGCTCCGAGAGGAAGGGAGGTCCGAGAAGGTGCAGGGAGGTCTCTGGCTGCCATGAGTTGATCTACTAATCTAACTACATCCATTTCTGATAGACTCCTGGAGGAATGGATGGACATTCCCAAAGGAGATTCAGGTCTTTCTACGAAGGGACTTAGCTGCTGACCCAAGAAGGGGTCTACTGAAGGGGAGTATCTAGTCCTGGGGATACTTAGCATCTCGACCTTCGGCACCATAGACTATTACTTGACAGGAGATGGAACCAAAATATTTGAGATGACAACCATCAGTGCCAGAGACGTTGTCAGTGCTGAAGACATGGCCGGTACCGAATGTGTCTGGATAGCTTCAGTGGTAGACAGCAGCCGGGGAGATTTTATTGGCTTCAGTGCTGAAGCAAAAGTCAGTGCAGTCTTTGGAACTTTTCGTTTTGGTTCCGAGGAAGGAGTTGGAACCTGAGATTTTTGAGTCTTACATTCGTATACCTTGGAGGAAGACCGAATGGCTCCATTTTTTTGATTCAGTCTTCACAGATTTTGAAGTCTCTGCCTCAGAGAGAGCTTCACCAAAGCGACATTTCAGTAAGCCCTTAATCAACTTTTTACGCCTTTCTGCAAGAGTTTGAGCACTGAAACCCCTGCAGAGTTTGCATGGAGGTTGAATTTCCAGATGAGGGACATCCAAACAAATGCTAGAAAGCTACCCATCCAAACTGGGCATCCTTCTGCCACAGTCCTTACACTGCTCGAACCCATAGGTTCCTTTTCACTTTTCTGACATTTGTCAAAACCAGTAAATAACACGCCCACACAGTCACTCACAAGATATGATAAAATGAAAGATAAAGCTTTTTTTTTTTTTTTTTTTTTTTTTTAAATATACCAACAAAGGTATATCAAGACTACCCAAAAAAGGGGTAAAGAAGAAGGGAGGGGGGTAGGGAGAAAGGATACCAACGATAGTATCAAGAATTACCAACAGTAAGAGGGGAGGAGAGACCTAATACCAACAATGGTAAATTAGAAATACCTTGAGGTAAAAAAAATACGGATAAGGATATTAATAGAGTCACACACACCAAAACACAACTTTAGAGTAGAAAAATACTACAGAAAAAGGTAGAAGATGGATACATATCAAACAATATGAGCACTTAGCTGAGAGCAATGGCTGATATGTCCAATTTTCTATGCAGCAAACAGGATCTGAGGTAAAGGGAAGAGAGGCAGTATTCATAGCCTTAGCTTGAGAATTTTTGGCTGACGCAAACTTGATATAACGGCCGAGTTGGTTCTGAGAGTTCAGAACCGAACACAACAGTTAAGACTGACATCAGATCATACATCAACAGAAAAGAAAACAAGCCATTTTACCTTTTTTCCATTTAAATACAATATGCATCACATATATGTTCTTTGCTACTTTCAGTCCAACATTACAAAAATTTGCTGAACTCCTCCTTTCCCTTAATCCTCAGTCCTCCTCCTGAAAATTAATATGCATGTATTGTTCCCACAATTTCCATTTACTTCAATGTAATTTGCTCCTTCCCTTTTCTAAAAGAACCCTTTTCCAGTTATTTTTTCTAGTGTGCAATATTCAATACCTCATATACAGTTGGCATAGACCAATTAACATTTTCTAGTAATTGCTGCTTTTGCAGCCAACAGAATTAAACTTAAGGCCTTACTATATCTAGGCAATTCAGATCGTGTATTCCAGCTCAAATGATCATTTCCTTTCTTAAAACCAATTACTCACCCAATATTTCTGACTATTTTGTAGGGAATTTTTAAAATCTGCATCTCATTACACTCCCAGAACGTACATTTCCCAGTTACCCGTCTCTTCTCCATCACACCTCCAACATTTGCTATCTACCTGAGGAAAATTTAATTCAAGTCTGCTTGGGGTATAAACATACCTATGCAAACACTTCCAAGCAAAGATCTTCAACCTTCTGGACTTGGTTACATACTTGGCAGCCATACATATGTCTTCCCAATATTTTATTATAAATTACTTTTCCAGTCTCTCTTCCCAATCTTTTGGAACTTCCTCTGATTCTTATAATTATAGTGCAACATTTTATATACCCTACTTATCCCCTTTTTAACAGCTTATTCTGCCCTAGATTCAACTAAAAACTACTAGAGCAGGTTTTTCACTTTAAATCCCCCTATCCATTTCTTTTTGCCTGTACTCTGACATCAAAGCCCTGGAAGCGAAGGCAGTCGCTAGCCTGCCATCCAAATGTCTTCTTGCCCTTATTCCACTCTACTACCTTTCCTGCTTGAGTTGTTACCAATTATCATGGTTCCTTTGTCAGGTTTTTCTAGTCCCCTTTTGCCTATTTTCTGTACCCCTATTTGCAATCAGCTCTATTGGCAAAATCTTCTCCATTCTTGCACTGGCTTAGTTCTTAGAATACCTTTTGCTATTTTATGAATATAATATTCTGTATGATTATCATTCTCCTTAAGGATCTGCATCTAAAATCTCTCTGTATTTCTTTAACTTCCCCTTGCTTCATCAATGTCCCCTTCCACTTTGAATTACAACCATCTGCTTGCTTGTGTTGTATACATGAGCCTTAACTGCGTAATTCTAAAATATCCCTTTAAATCAGGTAAACCTAATCCACCTTGTTCTACTGGAAGGATTACCTTATCCCACTTAACTCTTACCTTCTTTTCCTCACAGAAAAATTCCTTCAATCCTTTACTATTATCCACAACTTCTCCTCTGGTGGATAAAAGTATACCCGACCCACATACAAGACTAAAGGGGCTAAAAACATTTTCACTGCTTGTTTCAAACTATCCATACCCACAAATAAGATTTTCTAGTTTCTCAATTTTTGTATTATCTTTTGTTTAGTCTCTTCCCACATAACCTTAAGATGCCGTAACAGAAGCATTTTTAATCCATAATCCTAAATGGTTCCACTTCATAATCTCGAATTTCAGTATCTCGAGACCATAAAGTGGAATTTTTAAAATCCAGAAACTCCATAAGCACGAATCCGGAAATGTCAAATTCGCAGTTATGATGTTCCGGTACTTGACGCTGGATTTAGTGTGTGCAGGATGTATCGCGTAGTGTGTGGATTTAGCTGGTATGTAACGTAAAAAGAAGGTATGTACTTACCATAACGTTCCATGTGAGTTGTTCATCTCGCCTTCATTCTTTACTGATGGTTCGGAGCCAATCTGTGGGTCTGAGTCGGCAACTACTGCAACGCTCGAGGATTTCAAGTAGCGAGGCCAAGTCCCTATCCGATGATGCACCCAGAGTTACCACAGATCTTGTTTGCTGTGTAAAATACCATATGTCATTCTATAACTACATAAGAGAAAGTATAGAAGGGTTGAGTGACCAGGAAGGATCTAGCATCTCGGTCTTTTGAAAGCCCAGGAGGGGGTAGGAGGGAGGGACGCAAGAATGAAGGCAAGATGAACAACTCGCATGGAACGTTATGGTAAGTACATAACTTCTTTATGTGAAGTTGTTCTATCTCGCCGTTCATTCTTTATGGGTAGCATTCCAAGCATCATCAACCTCGGGTGGCTCACAGGAGTATATTTCTCAGGACCGTAGATTCAAAGAAAGCCCTGTCAACTTTGTAATAAGTGATAAAGGTATGAGGTTTTGACCAAGTGGCTGCTGCACAAATGTTATCAATAGAAAGTCTGGCAGAAAAATCGATGATGTAGAAACTGCTCTGGTTGAGTGAGCTTTCATTTTATGCTGCAAGGGAATATTGGCAGCTGAATAAGCAAAGGAGATACAATCAGATAACCATTTAGACAGAGCTGTTTTAGCCACTGGCATACCCTTCCTGGAATCTGAAAATGAAACAAAATGGTCTGATTTTCTGAAATCTTTTGTTCTATCCAAATAAAATCTGAGCTGTCTGTGAACATCAAGTTTGTGCAGCATATGTACTCTAAATTGTTTGAATGGTTGGGGAAGAAAACTGGCAAATCAATAATTTGGTTGAGATTAGTTTCAGTGCAAACTTTGGGTAAGAAAGGGGTTTGTTCGAAATGAGACTATCAGCATGGAAAATCAAATGAGGAGGCTTGATGGATAAGGCCTGAAGCTCTGACACTCTGCGGGCAAAAGTAATAGCCACTAAAAAGATGGTTTTCCATGACAAAGATCTGAGGTCACATGAGGAAGCTGGTTCAAATGGCGGAAGAATTATGCGGGAAAGCATAAAATTTAGATTCCATGGAGAGTAGAAAGACTTCACAGGTGGTCTAATAATGAAAGGTCCCTTTGAGAAAGGCTTTGGATAATTTGTGTGACATAATATTCAATCCTTCAAATCCCAGATGAAAGTTAGAAATGGCAACGAACTGAAGACGGACTATTGCTGCTGCAGCTCCTTTACTGAATATCATGGTTAAGAAATCTAGAATAGAAGCCATACGGGCTTGGAAAGTATCAATATTGTTTTTAGAGGCCCATATAAAAATATTTTTCCCTTTGCTGAGGTACAGCTTCCTTGTAGAGGATTTATGAGATGATAGGACAATTTGCTTCGTCTCATTGGAAAGGTTGTGGAACCTGGCTATGATGGGAAGGGGAGCAGCCAAGCTGTCCGCTTCAGGGATCGCAAAGACGGATGAAGTTCCCAGACGAGTGCGTCAGAAGGTCCAGAACTGGGTGCAGAATCCAGGGGTCCTCCAAAAGATGAAGTTGAAGGAAGGGGAACCAAATCTGACGAGGCCAATGAGGAGCTATTAGAATAATGGTCCTTCCCAGGGCTTTTGCTTTCTGTAATACCTTGGGTATCAGTGGGATTTAGTGGGAATGCATAAAGGAGATCCGGGGGCCAATCATGAACGAGTGTGCCCCTTGGGGCTTCTCTCGGAGGAGAAATAAGGGCAAAGTAGCTTCTGCATTTCGTGTTCATGTGATTGGCAAAAAGGTCACAGCAAGGCTGGCCCCATCTGTGGAATATCCTGTCCGCTATTTCGGTCTTGATGGACCACTTGTAGGGCAACAAAATTGCTCTGCTCAGCTTGTCTGCTATCACGTTGGATTTCCCTGGGATGTGCATTGCTAACAGAAAGCGCTGTGTGGACATAGCCCACTGCCATACTCTGAGGGCCTTGCGACAAAGGGGGTATGATCTGGTTCCTCCTTGTTTGTTCAAATACCAGACCACTGACATGTTATCCATCTGAATCATAATTGCACCCAGAAGAAGACAGTTCTGGAAGTACTGCTCTCATCTCTAGGACATTGATATGCAGAGAAGTCTCTTGATCGGTCCATGCGCCTTGGGCTGTCTTTCCCTGAAAATGTCCCCCCACCCTATCAGGGAAGCATCCGTGGTCATTGTGGCCACTGGAGGGGGTAACACAAATGGACGTCCTATCGTAACGAAGTGAGGTCAGCCATCAATGAAGATCCTTTTTGCAGGAATTTGTGATCATCATCATGTGAGTCATGGGGAGTTCTTGGTAAGACCATTCAGTGAACAGCCATTGCAGTATCTGCATGTGCATACAAGCCAGTGGTATGGCCAGAATTCCTGCTGCCATCATTCCTAACAATTTTATAACTTCTGAAGCTGGTGCTTTGGTTTTAGATATTAGCATGCGGACATGCTGACGTAGAAGAAAGACTCTTTCTACTGGAAGCCTTAGCGTGGTGGTGGTGGTGTCGTCCATTTCTTCTCCGATAAAGACGATATTCTGCGATGGCGACAAGGCAGATTTTTCTGAGTTTATTGTAATGCCCATGTAATTGCAGAGTGACAGAGTGGACTCCCTGACTTGAATAAGTTGATGCTTGGTGGTGGCAGTAAGGAGCCAATCGTCTAGGTACGGATACACCTGGAATCCTGAACGTCTCAAGTGAGCCGTGACCACTGCCATGCATTTGAACACACTGGGGGGCTGTAGTGAGACCAAAGGGCAGGGCTCGAAAGTGGTAATGATTGGCTCCCAGCCGGAAGCGCAGATGATCCCTGGATGGTCTGGCCATTTTTATGTGGTATTACACATCCTGGAGATCTATCAAGCACATCCAATTGTCTTTCCCTAAGATGGGAAATATCGACTGAAGCGTGGCCATCCAAAACTTCTCTTTCTTTACAGATTTGTTTAGTCTGCTGAGGTCCAATATAGGTCTCCAGCCCACAATCTTTTTTGGAACTAGAGAGAATCTTGAGTAAGTTCTGGATCCTGTCTGGTCTGCTGGGACTGACTGGATGACTCTTTCTTGGCAACGTCTGGACCTCTACTGTTGCTTGTTCCCTGTAACTGGGTGGAACATCCAGGATTTTCCTTGTCAGTGAAGGGGGTGTGGCAAAAGGGATGGAGTATCCTCTGGAAATGATACTTTGCACCCAGTTGTCATTTATTTTGAGCCAGGCATCTGGGTACAAAGATAAGAAACCCCCGACTGCCTCCAGAGCAGGACAGTCGGGCTTCCTTTCAGGAGTGCTGGTAGGGCTTCCAAAAGACGTGATCTCTGTCGCCCTGGTGTTGTGGACCCCCTCTGCCGCGAGGGTGACATCTTCCATTATTGCCCCCTATTCTGCCCCTGGAGGGGGGGTTCACCATGTGTGTCCTGAAAGGCTCCTTTGGCTTTTTGGAATCACATTTTCCCTCCCCTTTGACCCTTGGGGTAGGGTCTGGTAGGGGTGGAAAAACGGACCCCGATGGCAGAGACAGTTTCCTTGACTTTGGGCCAGAAAAGGGACGAGCCATCAAAGGGGGTATTCACGAAGGATGACTTGAAAGGCTCCGTGAAGGAACACAAGTGCATCTAGGAGTGTCTCCTAAGAGCAACTCCTGTACCCGCTGCCCTACTCGTTCCATCAGCTGCATATGAAATGAGGCACATGGACGAGTTCACTATGGAATTGAGGGTACCAAGCTGGGCGGCAACTTTGTTTGTAGCTCCTGCAGCTACTGTACCCTGAAGAGCATCTCCCAGCTCTTTAAAGAGATCTCTTTGTAGTCTCGTAATATGGGTCAAATAGTTAAGCGAACGAAGTGCAAAAGTCGCTGAACTAAACATGTGCTTTACATATCTATCCTTGATCCTGGAGTTTTTGTTTGGAGGATAGATAGATGAGGAAGTTTCAGACATTTCCTTTTTGGTGGCTGCTGCCATCACTATGGCATCAACTGGCACACCTTTAGTCAAGAAGGATTTATCTAGGGGGCCAGATATGAACTTATTGGGCCTCCTAGAGACAGAATCCAAAGTATCTGGAGAGTCCCACGCCCTTCGTGAGACCAGCTGCATAAGCTCATCGAAGGGCGGAGACACCCAAGAGGTGGAGGGCTGAGACCCGAAAGTCTTCAGGAGGACCAACTCGTCCTCAGTAGGGTTGGTGGACTGCCAGTCACCCCTCTGCCTAAGGATTTCCAGTATCTCAGCAAATGAGGTATCCTCAGAGGGGGACCGTGAGGACCCTTCTGATTCATCCAAGTCAATGTCAGATGTTAATGAATCCTGAGGGGAGTCCAAATGTTTCCTCTTACACACACACTTCCTAGGAACCTCATCAGTGGGAGATTCTTGGGAGGTCTCTGAAGAGCATGGGCCACCCAATGGGGCTTCCTGAGATTCTGGGTCTCGGCGCTTAGCAAGGATCTGTGAGGCAGAAGCAGACACAGGTGCTTTAGGAGATGAAGAAGCTGGACCCGAAGTTGAGGATGTCTTGGGAGACATACCTCTCATAGCTTCAAAGGCCCCCTCTGCTCCGATGCGAAAGGATGACTGATCCGAGGAAACAATCAATACCCCCGGCACTGGGACAGCGGGCTTCGAGCCTGAGGTAGGAGCCAAGCTCATCTGAGCCAAAGCCCCAAGAGGCAAAGTCAGAACTGACAAGTCGGTTCGACTATCCTCCCCAGACCCGACCTGAGAGCGTTGGCTCCTAGATTCCTCGATCGGTGCAGACGTCGTCAGAGTGAATGGAGCCTAAGACACTGGAGCATATGTCCGCTCCAAAGGCTCCACAATCAGCAGGTCCAACTCCTCCGGCTCCGAAGGACCGGTATGGCTCGGAGGAGGAAGAGATATAGCTGACCTAAGGGTTTTCAAGCTCCAAAGCCACCTGGGTCGGAGTCGATAATTTGGCAAAGACCGGTGCCTGTAAAAGCTTCTGCACCACCCGATCCACATCCAAAGCAGATAGGCTCACATATCCAAATCAGACAGGCTCACAAAAGATTACCGACTGGAGAAGAGGCAATTTAGGAGTTTCGAAAAAGGGTTCCAAGACTGGGGACTGGCTCCGAAAAGAGAAGACAGTCGGCTCTGAGACCTGTGGAGCCGATGTCACAGACTCTAGATTTTTTTGATTCTCCAGAAGTCTTGGAGGACTTACTAGAGCCATCCTGGTCACTCAAAGCCTCCTGGAAAGAAGGTTTCAACAAACCCCTATCAATAAGCTTCCTTTTTCTCTCTTGGAGAACTCTAGAGGAAAAATAATGACATATAGAGCATGATTCTTGTACGTGCAAAGCACCCAAGCAGTAGACACAATTCACATGACAGTCAGTAAAGTACAGTTGTGTACACTTACCATAAATGTAGATGTTAGAGTGTATTCACTGTTGCAGTCATTACATTTGGGTAATCTGCTGGCAGGTTGCCCTCAGTCAGCCTGATTAACAAAGTCTTGGGTCCTGCGTCGGTTGCTGTCCCTTCCTCCATGACGTCAGGTCATCAGGGGTGTAAAACATGCAGCCAACGCCATTACATCAGTTTTTCTTGCCCCAGATGACAGGTGCCCCCCCCCAAATGGTGAGCAAAATTAAAAACACAAAAATATACCCCCAACCAAAAGCAAATACACCAAAAGAATTTTAAGCATTGTAAAAGAAAGTAGAGGTATAGTAAGAGAAAAACAGGGGGCTGGAGGGAGGGTAACCAGGACTGCAACAGTGAATACACTCGAACATCTACATTTATGGTAAGTGTACACAGCTGTACTATGTTCTTCATGTTTCACTGTTGCAATCATTACATTTGGGTAGATTCCCAAAGCTATGGTTGGGAGGATGTATTTATACAGCATAAGTACCAGCTATAAGGCTCTGCAAGTCAGCAATGGCAAAGCCAGCTCTGGATTTAGAGAAATTTGGTATTGATAATGCTTGGTGAAAGTATGAACTGAACTCCAGGTAGCAGCTTCTAGAATATCCCTGGTAGGAACACCTCTGAGAAAGGCTGCAAAAGTAGATGCAGCCTGGGAGAATGAGATCTGATCCCCTGGGGGATAGGTTTTCCATGGTGCTTATAGCAGAAATGAATGCAATCCATTTAGAAATGGTTTGTTTTGAAATAGCCTTCCCATCTGCCCCTGCAGCAAATGCTACCAGTAATTGTTCAAATTTTCTTCAAGGTTTAGTCCTGTCCAAGCAGAATCTAAGTTGTCTGTGCACATCCAATGAAAGCAGAATCCGTTCGCCTTTATTCTGTGGATTGGGAAAGAAAGTTGGCAAATGAATGGACTGATTAAGAGCCACACTGGATACCACCTTTGGCATGAAGGATGGATTGGTCCTGAGTGACACCCTGTCCGCATGAAAGATCATGAAAGGCTCCACTGCTATAAGGGCCTGTAATTCAGATATCCTTCTAGCTGAAGTGATTGCTAAAAGGAAGGCTGTTTTCCAAGAAAGAAATTTTAAGTCTGAAGTAGCAGCTGACTCGAAAGGAGGTAGAGTGAGTTTCTCCAATACAAAGTTAAGGTCCCAGGCAGGGGTTGGAGCTCTGCTGGGTGGTCTCAAGTTTTTGGCCCCTCTGAGGTATTGCTTGATAATGAGCTGAAATGGATGAGGTGTGAATTTTAATGGAGAAAAAAGACAGGCCCTTGTGAAGCATCTCAGTTAAGTACTGCCAAATCTGAGGTAAATTGGGCGCTGTTGTGCTCATCCCTTGAGATCGATTCCAGGCACAGAATCTTTTCCATTTGTCAGCATAAGATTTTCTAGTACTAGGTCTTTTTGCCTCCAAGAGGACATCCATCACAGGTTTGCTGAGGGATGCTAAGGATGAATTTAAGTGATTAGCCAAGTTGCAAGGTTCAATGTTGGGAGCTGAGGGTGCAGGATTTGGTTCTCCTGCTGAGACAGTATGGAAGGTGTCTGAGGCAGGTGCCATGGAGAAATTTGTGATACACTGCGCAGGAGTGGGTACCAGTGTTGGCGTGGCCAGTCTGGTGCAATCAAAATAATTTTTGGTTTGTCCTGTTTCACTTTTAGCAGAACTTTGGAGAGCAGAGGCAGAGGGGGAAAGGCATAGACTAATAGGTTTTTCGAGCTGAAGAACAGAGCCATCTACTTTCCAGGCTTTTATGTGAGGAGTTCTTGGGCAAAATTTGTCCAACTGGTAGTTCTGGGGGGAGGCAAATAAATCTGTGTCGGGGCTCCCCCATTTGCTTATCAACATGTTGAAAATCCGTGGTTCCAGTTTCTACTCGTGTGGGTTCATGAGATTTCTGCTTAGTCCGTCTGCCAGTGTATTCAGTTTTCCAGACAGGAATTGAGCTTGTAGTTGCACTTGGTAGCTCAAGGCCGTGTTCTACAATGCCATGGCTAGTCTGCAGAGGGGGTAGGAATGTGTACCTCCCTGCTAGTTTATGTACCACATAACCGTGGTATTGTCCGTCTTTACCATGAGTTATCCTGGATGAATTAGTCCTTGAAGGCTGTCAGAGCATTCTGTACAGCTAACATTTCTTTTTGATTGATATGTAGGTGCATTTGATTTGGGCTCCATTTGCACTGAATGCACTTCCCTGCCAAAGGCCGTGTTCTACAATGCCATGGCTAGTCTTGCAGAGGGGGTAGGAATGTGTACCTCCCTGCTTGTTTATGTACCACATAACCGTGGTGTTGTCCGTCTTTACCATGAGTTGTCCTGGATGAATGCAGTCCTTGAAGGCTGTCAGAGCATTCTGTACAGCTAACATTTCTTTTTGATAGATATGTAGGTGCATTTGATTTGGGCTCCATTTGCCATGAATGCACTTCCCTGCCAGGTGAGCCCCCCATGCATAGTCTGATGCGTCTGTAGTTAGGGTTTGGGCGGCAGGGTGTAGTGTGAATGGCAGACCTCTGTCCATCATAGGAACTCTAGGTGTAGGCAAGGTATGACAGGAATCATTGTTTCCAGGCTGTGACAATGTTGACTCCATAGACTTTTTAAGTACCACTGAAGTTTCCTCATATGCAGTCTTGCCTATGGAAGTAGAAGAATGCAGGAAATCATGAACCCCAAAGGCTTGCAGTATTTGTCTTGCATATAAGCAGGGTTTTTGTGGCCACTTGTTTGAAATAAGTTACCAAATGAATTTGCTTTTCTGGAGTGAGGAAAGCCATCTGGGCAGCTGTATTCAAGCTTGCACCCAGGAATGTAATCTGTTGAGAGGGTACCAGTTGAGATTTCTTTTCGTTTATGGTGTACCCTGGACAAGTTAGTATCCTTTTTACAAATGCCAGATGATTTATAACTATGGCCTGGTTTTCTGCCTGAATTAGACGATCGTTCAGGTATGGATATATTTGAATATTTGTCCGCAAAATGCAATTACTGGAGCCAGGCACTTTGCGAATACCCTGGGTGCAGCAGACAAGCCAAAGGGCAGTGCAGAGAATTGATAATGCAAGTAGCTTGCTTTGAAGTGTAGGCATCTTCTGCAAGTTTCCCTGATTGGGATATGCAGGTAAGCTTCTTTTAAATCTAAAGTTGCCAACCAGGCATCCTTGCCTAGCATAAGAAGAAACTGGTGAAGAGTCAGCATCTTGAATTTTGGAATGTCCAGAAAGGTGTTTAGAGAAGACCGGTCCAGAATTGGATGCCATGATTTGTCTTTTCTAGGTACCAGGAAAAGCCTGGAATAAAGACCTTGTCCCTTTTCCTCTTCTGGTACCTGTTGAATAGCCCCCATGTTTAAGAGGGAAAATACTTGTTTCTGAGCCTCTGCCCACTGATTTGGGGGCAGGTCTGGCCACCCGTTTGGTGTTGGCAACACGTGGAAATGAAATCTGTATCCCTGGAACACTATATTTAAAACCCATTTGTCCTAGGTTATGAGTTCCCAGTTTTTTGCATGAAGAGCAATCTTTCCCCCCCAAAGGGGCAGCTAAAAGGTAAGTGCTTGGTAATTTTAAAGGAAAGTCATTGAGACTGTTTACCATAAGGGGGTGTCTTGTTATTTCCAGACGTGAAGAGGAGGCCCCCCCACTGCTTAGTTCTGAGAGTCCCTTGGGACTGAAACCTGGTGCTTTTGGTGTGTCTGGGTTTGGCTTCAGAGGATCTGGCAGGAGATGGAAAGGACCAATTCTTAGTAGGCCAGTGCCTACTAAATCTTGGAGGTTGCACTTGTAAGAAATCTTTTACAGTTTGCACAGATTTAGCTTTATCTTCCATCTTTTTTAGAATTTCTTCAGCCTTATTGCCAAACATACGGTCCTGATTTAAAGGAGCATCCAACAAGTTTGCTTTAACATAATCAGGCAGAGATTGCTCCTTAAGCCAAGCATGCCTTCTAAGCACAGACCCAGTAACAGCAGCCCTGCAAGAGGCCTCTAAAGAATCAAAACCACATTGCAAAGTATGCTTTCCAACTTGTTCAGCTGAATGCAATAAATCCTGTAAATCTTTATTTTCCACACAGTCAGAAATCAACATCATTTTCTGTTTAAGCAGTCCTATAATATGCTGTTGATATTTTAGCATATGAAATTGGCAGTTTAAAGCCCTGATTGCCAAGGTTGCAGAAGTATAAACCTTTTTACCCCATCTATCCAGCGCCCTGGAGTCTCTATCAGAAGGGGTAGGATGTTTAGCAGTAGAAGCCTTAATGCCCTTGGGCCCCTGAGAAATGGTTTCTGGGTCTGCAACAGGATTTTTGAAAAGGAACTTGTGGGACTCAGGAACCCTGAAGTATCTGTCAGGTTTACTAAGAGCCAGAGGCAAGGAATCAGGGGCCATACTGGATTCCGAAAACACATCAATGTCTAGTACAGGAGGTATAGCCAAATGCCTATGCTGAGGTAGAATAAGGAAATCCCTAAGCCTCTTTTTAGATTCAGAAAATTCCTGACTTTCCCAGTAGAAATGCTCCCTTAAGGTATTTAGAAGTTATGTACTCACCATAACGTTCCATCTGAGTAGGTGTATTCATTTGTCTGCAACCTGTGGGTTATGGATCCGATATCGGATCCGAACCGGCATGGTTTACCAGCTATGGATCCGAGCTCTCAGCTCCTCCCCTTACCCATAATGCCCTGCTCTCCCTACATGACCTCAGATCGAGTTTGCCAACAGCATGAACACCCTGAAAAGGGTAACACATCATATGCAGGAAACTGAAAAGGCCAGGGGGATAGGAGGGCGGGATGGTTGCAGACAAATGAATACACCTACTCAGATGGAACATTATGGTGAGTACATACCTTCTAAATCTGAAGTAGGAGATTCATTTGTCTGCAACCTGTGGGACAGAGTCCCCAGCTACCTGAACCTTGGGCGGCCATCATGGAAGGATATTCCAGAGCACCGCGGAGCCAAAGGATGCTCTACCCCTAGATGTAAGATCCAACTTGTAGTGGGAAATAAAGGTATGAGATGAAGCCCAAGTGGCTGCTGCACAAATATCATCTAGAGGAATCCTAGCCTTAAAGGCGGCCGAGGTAGAGACTGACCGGGTTGAATGGGCATGTACACCCTCCGGTGCGGGCCTTCCAAAAGCTTGATAAGCCAATAAGATACATTGTGAAATCCAGCGAGATAATGAGACTTTAGAAATTGGCTTGCCCAAATTAAATTTAGCAAAGGAAATGAACAACTGGTCGGATTGCCTATGACCAGCCGTCCTGTTTAGATAAAATCTAAGTTGCCTGTGAACATCTAAGGAATGAAGCTTGTATTCACCCTTGTTTTGATATTTAGGAAAGAAAACAGGGAGGTTAATGGATTGATTAATGTTTGCTTCAGAAGCTACCTTAGGAAGAAAGGACGGGTTGGTCCTGAGGTAAACACGGTCCGGATGAAAGACCAAGTAAGGAAGTTTAGCTGATAATGCTTGCAGCTCTGAGACTCTCTTGGCCGAAGTAATGGCTACTAAAAATGCGGTCTTGAAAGATAAGAATTTCAGATCTACCGTAGCCGCCGGTTCGAGGGGGGGGGGTGGTCAAGGCCTGGAGGACTAAAGAAAGGTCCCAAGGAGGAACCGCTTGCTTTACAGGGGGCCTGAGAAGGAAAGTACCTTTTAGGAAAATCTTACACAATTTGGCAGACATCAGAGGACTGGAGTCATGACTAATATGATAATGAGAAATTGCCGCAAGTTGTACTTTGACCGTGGAACTGCTGGCACCATCATTAAAAAGGGAGGTTAAGAAGTCAAGCACCAAAGGGAGAGGAACTGTGAAGGGGTTTAGGCCTTGCCGCTCCACCCACAAGGAGAACCATTTCCACTTACTGCGGTAGACTTTCCTAGTGGATGGCTTATGAGCTGCCACCAGGATGGCCTTAACAGGGGACGAAATACCGGGAGTCCTGATCAGGAGTGGAACTGGAGCAGCCAAGCGGTCAGCTTCAGGTTGTCCAGATTCAGGGGAGATAAGCGGGAAGGATGAGATATCAGATCCGGAATGGGATCTAGAATCCACGGAGGATTGACTGAGTGAGACCTTAGGAAAGGGAACCAGATCTGTCGAGGCCAATATGGAGCAATGAGAATCATTCTGCACCCCAACCGAGAGGCTTTCTGAAGAACATGGAGCATCAGAGGCAAGGGGGGATAAGCATACAGAAGACCGGGTGGCCAAGCATGCACCAGAGCGTCTCTTGGGGCACCTCCGGGAGGAGGTATTAGAGCGAAAAAACTGTCGCACTTGGTGTTTGAGGGAGACGCAAAAAGATCGCAACAAGGAGTTCCCCACCGTGCGAAGATGCGTTCCGCTACCTGAGTATTGAGAGACCGCTCGTAAGGGGTGAGAATGGTGCGACTGAGTTTGTCCGCCAGGATGTTGGACCGACCCGGAATATGCGTTGCTATGAGAAAGCGGTTGGTGGAGATTGCCCATTCCCACACTCTCATGGCTTCTCGACAAAGAGGGTAAGACCTGGTTCCTCCTTGTTTGTTGATATACCAGACAACAGACATGTTGTCCGATTGAATCGCAATTGTTCCCAAGGGAAGAAAGGCCTGAAGTGCTAGCAACGCTAGGAGCACTGCTCTCATCTCTAGGACATTGATATGCAGTGAGGTCTCTGAATCGTTCCACGTGCCTTGGACCGTCCGGCCTGCAAAATGCTCCCCCCCACCTGAGGCGGGAGGCGTCCGTGGTCACCGTGGCGAGAGGGGGAGAGGCACAAAAGGGGCGGCCTCCGTGGAGATCTGGAGAGTGTAGCCACCACAGGAGGGACCGCTTGCAAGCCTTGCTGATCGCAATGGGATGATGCATAGGAAGAGCAAGATACAACCACTGAACTAGGAGTGTCCATTGAAGGATGCGCATATTGAATCTGGCGAGAGGAAGAAGCGCTATCGCTGCCGCCATGGACACTAGGGCCCTGAGGACCAACTCCGCCGGAACTGAGCTTGAGTGGAGAATGGCCCGCACCTGGAGCTGCAGGTTTTGAACTCTGTCCGCAGTGGGGAAGGCTCTCAATCTCCTCGTGTCTAACCTGGCACCTATAAAATCTATGAACTGCGTGGGTGCTAGGTTGGATTTCTTTGTGTTTATCGTGATGCCCAGACGAGGAGCAAGATGGAGAAAGGAGTCTCGCGCCAGAAGTAGATGCCTTGTTGGGGCGGTGAGAAGCCAGTCGTCCAGGTAGGGAAAGACCTGCACCCCCTGAAGCCTCAGGTGGGCCGCTACCACTGCTAATACTTTGGTGAACACCCTGGGGGCTGTGGTGAGACCAAAGGGAAGGACCCGAAATTGGTAGTGACTGGCTCCCAGCCAGAAGCGGAGAAACCTCCTGGAGCGCCTGTCCATTAGTATATGGTAGTACGCATCCTTGAGGTCTATGGAGCACATCCAGTGGTTTTCTCCCAGCAGGGGGAGAATAGACTGCAATGTAACCATTCGGAATTTCTCCTTGGGAACTGCCAGGTTCAAGAGAGAAAGGTCTAAAATTGGTCTTAGATCCCCCGTCTTTTTTGGCACTAAAAAGAACCTGGAGTAGAACCCTGATCAGATCTGGTCTGGGGGGACGGGCTGGATGGCTCTTTTCTTTAGCAGATGGCCAATTTCTGCCAAAGCAGCCTTCCACTGACCGGGTGGAACGTCTGGGAAGGACTTCAATTTTGGCAAGTGACGGAAAGGGATACGGTATCCTCTGGATATGATCTGGAGGACCCAGCGGTCTGATGTTATGGACTCCCATGCCGCTAGGTGCTCTGAAAAACGTCCCCCGACTGCCTCCAGAGTGGAGCAGCCGGGCAACCCTTCAGGGCTGCTGCGCGGGCCGTTCAGAGAAGGGTTCTCTGGACCCGAAGTTCCTGGGAGCCCCTCTGCCCCTAGGGTGGCGTCCTCCCTGTCCTCCTCTGCCACGGAAGGACTGGTTGTCCGGAGCAGGCTGGGATTGCTGCGACTTCCGGAACCACATCTTCTTCTGACCCTTTTGGTTCCTAGAATAGGGCCTCTGGGGTACAGAGAAGTGGATTCCGACGGCAGACAGCTTCTTCCCGTCCTTTTCGCTCTGGGTCAAGGTGTCACGAACTGTTTTGCCAAAGAGGGCAGAACCATCGAAAGGGGCGTTCGCAAATGACGCCTTGAAGGGCTCCGTGAAATCGCAATGACGAAGCCAGGCCTGACGTCTAGTAACTAGGCCTGCCCCTGCGGCTCTAGCAGCACCTTCCATAGCATGGGACAGTGGCCGCATAGAGGTATTAGTGACGGACCTGAGAGTGGCCATACGGGTGGAGTGCAGCACTTTGTCCTCCTCCGACATGGACTCTGGGGGGGATGCAGCGTATTCTTTTATAAGATCGCGCTGCATCCTAATCACATGTGCCAGGTAGTTCAGCGCCCTCACTGAGAAGGTCGCTGAACTAAACATCCGCTTCCCCAGGCGGTCCATCATCTGAGACTCCTTGCTTGGGGGATGGACTGAGGGACTCTCCTGAGCAAGTTCCCTCTTGGTGGCAGCCGCAGTCAACATGGTATCTACCGGAGGCCCCTTACTCCAATGGGCACGGTCAGCCGGGGGACTGAGAATACGGTCGGGCCTTTTTGGGATTGGCTCCACGGTGTCCGGTTCCTTCCACGCCCTGGTGGTAATGAGGTCCACCAGGGGGTCGGCAGGAGGGGACACCCAAGAGGCAGACGGGCCCGCTTCAAATGCCTCCAAGAACACAGACTCGTCCGAGGAAGACTTGGGGGCAGACCACCCCCCCCTTATGCGGAGCATTTCCATGATGTCTCCAAATGAGACATCCTCAGGGGGTGATCTTGGGGAGCCTTCCCCTTCCTCCAAGTCCGTGTCTTCTGTGAGAGACTCGGGGGAGTCAATGTGCCTCCTTTTGCATGAATGTTTGCGGGGAACATCCTCCGGGGGGGCTGTCAGAGGACTCCTCGCAAACAGCGACCTGTTCCAAGGGAACAGCTTGGGGCAAAGGAGCGGGCTGTCCCAAGGGCCGGAGGGTGGAAGCCTGACCCAGTGCAGATGGAGCGCGGGACGGAGCCGAAGCAAGTGCCGGGGGTCCGGAGACCCTCAACAGGGCCCTCTCCACTACATCAAACGCCGAAGGGGAGCCGACCTCGACCAATGGATCCAACAATCTGCTCCCCCTCGGATCAGAGGAGTGGATCGGAGCCGGCGCCGAAGCACTCGGATCCGAAGGGACAGTGCGCTCCGACACCGATGGCGCCGAAGGAGCACTGATCCCCCCGGATCCGAAGCTCGGATCCAGGCTCCGAGAGGTCGGATCCGAAGCACTCGAGGGCAGGGTCGGATCCGAAGTACCAAGTACTATCGGCGCCGACCCACCCCCGGCTCCGAAGCTGCTTGGCTCCAACTGCTCCGAACCCGGGTAGCGGGTCAGAGAAGGAGCAATAGGTTTAAAGAAAGGGGTCGAGCTCCCCCCCAGAGGGGGGGGGAGGCAAGAGCACTCCCATCTGCATCTGGGCCTGGATGAACCTTCTCATCATCCGGTCCAGATCAGCGTCTGACAGGCTATAGGTTGACCTCGACGAGGTAGGCCTTGAGTGCCTCCTGGATAGCCTCGACGGAGATCGGGTCTCCTCCTCCTCAGGTCCCGGTGAAAAACACACGGGTGACCGGAGCCGAGGAGGGGGAGAACCAGCAGACAAGGAGGCCGGAGGAGAAGCCCGCTTGGCAGGCGGGGCCGAAACAGAGGTCTCGGCCCGCCGCTTATGGTGCTTCTCCCTCCGGTCCCTCTTTCTAGCTTCCCTCTCCTCCGAACCACTACAAGGAGGTTGAGCCCCAGGAGGAGGAGAGGGAGCCGGGGAGGAGGGAACCGTCAAAACGGCTCCCCCCGAAGGAGCGGAGGCCGGAGCCGAGGCCGGAGCCGAGGCCGGGGGCAAAAGTCCCACCAGGACAAGCTTAGACCTCCGCTCCTTCAATGCCCTGGGGTTGAACCCTGCACAAATGGAACATCCAGATGTGAGGTGTTCAACCCCAAGGCATCGAACGCACCGAGTGTGGCCATCAGCAGGGGAAAGCTTATGGCCACACTCGGAGCACTTAGAGAAAACAGCTTTAGGTTGCTCTGACATCCTAAAAGCTAAAGAGTTACTTAAACTAAAAGAGAAAAAGTAAAAGTAACCAAACACACACAACAGGCCCAAACACACACTACGCTACCAGCGAGGGGAGGGAAACTAAGTAAAAACAAATTTAAATCACTAAACAATTATAACTATCAAAAGAGGATCCTAAACTTTCACTCAACTTTCACAAAAATTTTAAATTTTAACAATATAAAACTTTGAAAACACCACTTAGCTGAAGAGCTCGAGAACACTAATCTGGTCACCAGCGCGGCAAACTAGATCTGAGGTCATGTAGGGAGAGCAGGGCATTATGGGTGACGGGAGGAGCTGAGAGCTCGGATCCATAGCTGGTAAACCATGCCGGTTCGGATCCGATATCGGATCCATAACCCATAGGTTGCAGGTAAAAAACAAAAAACCACAGTCACCTTGCTCCAGCAACAGAAGAAATAGCAATAATCCAAATGCTTAAAAAAGCCAAAGAATAATTCTGAAGTTCTAAACGCAAGTTTATTAGAAGCGTTTTCGCCGTGCTCACTGGCGTGGCTTCCTCAGAGAAAAATTTCAATTAAAATAACTAAGTGCAACTTTTATTCAATACAGAAAGGAAGAGATGTCATTGAAAAGTTAAATTAAAATGCCTTCATATTACCAATTTAATACCCTAATATATGCAATCTAAAAGCAGGAAAAAAATCATAAAACGTTTTTCAAAAGGTTGTATGTTTTATACAAATGATAATAATGTATGTATAAACATACAAATATAAATATGCATGTAACAATAAATCGGTATATAATTAAATATTCAAAGTACAACTTGGTTGATCATATAATCAAGATCAACAATTAAAATTAAACAATAAAATATGTCCAAGCTTTTTTCAAAGAGCCCATGGATAATAAAGATGCCCAGACATTACTAAAAAACTAAACAAAAAATCTTTTCAGGCCCTATCTATGTAATAAAAATCTAGTAACACAAGAAAAAATTAAAAAATCAGAAGGTCACCATACCAAATAGAGTACTTGTAAAGAGTACTTGTATTTTAATTGTTGATCTTGATTATATGATCAACCAAGTTGTACTTTGAATATTTAATTATATACTGATTTATTGTTACATGCATATTTATATTTGTATGTATATACATACATTATTATCATTTGTATAAAACATACAACCTTTTGAAAAACGTTTTATGATTTGTTTCCTGCTTTTAGATTGCATATATTAGGGTATTAAATTGGTAATATGAAGGCATTTTAATTTAACTTTTCAATGACATCACTTCCTTTCTGTATTGAATAAAAGTTGCACTTAGTTATTTTAATTGAAATTTTTCTCTGAGGAAGCCACGCCAGTGAGCACGGCGAAAACGCTTCTAATAAACTTGCGTTTAGAACTTCAGAATTATTCTTTGGCTTTTTTAAGCATTTGGATTATTGCTATTTCTTCTGTTGCTGGAGCAAGGTGACTGTGGTTTTTTGTTTTTTACCTGGTTCGTTGCTGTTTGTGTCTTTTACCAGTTTGTCTTATGGCCACAGGTTGCAGACAAATGAATCTCCTACTTCAGATGTAAAGTTTCCCCAAAAGAAAAGTCCTCGGGGGGGGGGGGCGCAGAGGGAATGGAATCCTCTGCATCAGAATCCTCATAAGTAGGAAAGGACAAATCCAGGTCACTGGAAGAATTAGAACAAACAGAATCCTGATCATAAGATTCATAGTCAAGTTCAGTCCTAGGCCTCTTAGAAGGAGGGGGTTGACTGCCCCTGATTAGAGTAATAAGATCTTCAGCCATTTTGATCATTTGTTTTTTAGGCATAGGGGCCTGAACATGTGGCCTGGGTGTCAGTTTTTTAGACATAGATCGAGATTTAGGCCTTAGAATAGAAGGTGGAGTCGGTTTAATATGCAAGTCTGTTGGCCTGAATACACCCTCAGAAGCCAGTGGCTCCGGACCCATCCAAGGTAGAGACATCCGCGGGTTCCATAGGTGAAGCATCTTGCAGCATACTGGACTCCGAATGGGTCTCAGTAGAGGCCTGTGAGTCAGATGTAGTGGGTATCAGGGGCTGCGAAAGCACCTCACTTAGTACCGGTGAACTAGCAACTGGCTTAGGAGAAGCGCTGGCAGTTTTGGACCTTGACGGCCTGTCTGTCTTTTTATTTGCGTTTTTTCAGAATTCTGGCATTCGGATGGTTAACAGACATAATTTCTGGATAATTAAACAGAGAACCTAAATATTTAGAGACAAAATGTACCGACAACGGATAGTGCGCTGATTAAATAAAGCACAAAACTGACAGCAAGGTACGTCGTGGCAAGGAATACAGTACAAATGAAAAACTTTATGAGGTATTTGCTTCCCACAAGTAATGCAATTAACTTTTACTGACATCGGTAAGGAGCAAGAAAAAGTTTCCTGAACGGGGTACTTAGCTTTAAGTTGAAGACTTCGGTTCTGAAACTTGAAAATGACAATTTCAGGAGTCGGCCGGGAGGCACTTGTGAACTGCTTCTGCTTTGGGCACTGCACGGCAAGAAAGACTGATGTAATGGTGTCGGCTGCATCTTTTATACCCCTGATGACCTGACGTCACGGAAGAAGGGACAGCAACCGACGCAGGACCCAAGACTTTGTTAATCAGGCCGACTGAGGGCAACCTGCCAACAGATTACCCAAATGTAATGACTGCAACAGTGAAACACCAAGAACATCTGACATCTTTTGCCCACATTTAGGGCATTTTTTAAACCCTGACTTAGGGTGTTTGTCCTTGTCATCAGCCATGCCAGAAGTTGACACACCCAATAAAAGCAAGTATAAATTAGCCTTCTAATAAGAAAACAGGCTAACTATGAGCGCACACACACACAAGCCTTTGAACTAAAGCTAACTACTCAAAAGCCTTCTAATAAAAAACAGGCTCAAGATAAGCACACAAGCCTAAAATTAAGGCTAACAAGCACACACACAATATAATTAAACAGATAATCTTAACAGCTAGTAAACTCTAATAAAATAATATACTGTGGAAAAAATGTAACAAAAGGTCACTGACTAAACAGTTACTATTCACTAAATAATCACACTATACTGTGCTAATAAGAAAAATGACAAAAGGTTACTGAACAAGCAATTTTTTTAGTCAGAATTTTAAATAAGCCTATCCGAAAAACAAGGCCAAATATAAAGCTAAGAAAGCACACAGGGAAGGGAACACTAGAGAAAAGGCTTTAACAGCCTATCTACCTTAATATCCCACTATTTTAATGATAATCCAACAATATTTGAAAATAGAAAAGTAAAGTTTTTACTGGCCCGAGCTAGCAAGAACCTCCGATCCAGTTGCAGCAACAAACTAGATCTGAGGTAACTCAGGGTGCATCATGGGATAGGGACTTGGCCTCGAGCTACTTGAAATTCTCAAGCTTTGCAGTAGGTGCTGACTCGGAGATGAGGGATCAGCTCTGAACCCATCAGTAAAGAATGAACGTCGATTTAGAACAACTTCATATGTGGTTATTTTGTTGGACTTTAGGTATGTGTTTTTGAGTGTATGTGAGTGTGTTTGGAAGTTTTATGTGTGGGTTAGGGTAGGCAGGTAAAAGTATGAGTGTTTAAGTGTTGAATGTGGTAGTGTTCGTATATTTGTAATATGTGTGCACAAGGGTACTGTATAGTGTGTAGTGGTGAGTTTGCTGTCTTTCTGTTTGGTGCGATCTTGGACTTGGTATATATAAGTAGGGGGGTGGGGGGCACAGCCCCCCACATGGTGGGTGCAGGGGGGCTTGCCCCCTGCTTATATGTAGTGTAGGTTTGTGTTTGTGTGTGTTTTGTTTGCTACAGTGTGGGTTAGATAATGTATGTGTTTGTGTGGTGTATGGTGTGTTTATGTTTGCGATTTTGTGTTTCGCGGTTTTTGGGGTTTCGGGATTTGGAAAGTTCGACTTTATGGTCTCGGGATACTGAAATTTGAGATTTCAGTATTTTGAGATTACAGTGGAACCACCTAAAAACTTCATCTTATGTCCTCATAAACATGGGTGTAGCTGAATCAATTCATTTGAGGGTACATTATATACGGCTACAGCCTTTGTTTTACCTTCATTAATTGTATATCCTGAAAAGACTTGAAACAGACTCAAAATGTTCCAAAACACTGACATGTCTTTTTCTGGATTTATCAGGTACAAAATAAGATCATATGCAAACAAAGCCAACTTTTCTTGATTACATACCAATTGTGTGCTCGTATTTCTGATTCCCCTATTTTCTTTGCCAATGGCTCTACATATAAAGCAAATAAAAGGGAAAGAGGACATCCCTGCCTAATTCCTTTGTTGGAACACAGCTTATTTGTGAGGAACCCTCCCACTTTAATTCTTGTCACCAATCCTTCATTTATCCTTTGCCATTCTTTTAACTAGTATAGACCAACACTTTATAATCATATTTTAAAACTGAAGTGGCTTTATATGAAGCTGTGTCTGTAGGGTCTTTGCCATCTTTCTTCCAAAATGTAGATCCTTCCCCCTCCCTTTAAAATACTGTTTAACAAAATCTTCCAGATCTTATCACTTTTTTCCCTTGTAATTTCCAAACGTCCACAGGAATATCATCTGTTCCTGGAGACTATCTTGAAGATTGATTACACATTACTGTTTTTATCTCATCACCTCCTATTTTAACTGTTAGCTGTTAAGCCGTGTCTGCCTCTAACATCAGAACAATTAAGTCTTGCAAAAATATTTCCACTTGTACTCTTTCTCGATTTCCATATTTCTCTGCATTATACAAATTTTAATAAAATTTCTAGAATATCCTTAAAATATCTACAGGATCACTGGTTAAAAATGTTCTTGTTATAGGTCCCCTAAGTTTGGAAACAATCCTTTAAATGTTCTGTCGCCTAAGTTGTTGTACTAAAAGTTTTTGTGCTCTGGAGTTATCAAAAACAATTGCTTTGATCTTTTAAACTCATACATATTACCCTGATACTACCTTACTTTTTCTTCAGTGCTCTCCATTTGCTTCTCCTCCCTTCCGTTTTATTCCCCTTTTTCTGCAATATTTCCAGCTGTTGTCAGCCCATGTACGTAATTTCTGTTGCTTCTTAACCATATCTTTCTCTTATTTCAATGCAATTTTTAACCTCCATTTCCATTTTACCCCAGTCAGTAGCTGTAACTTCTGAAGATATTTTTATACTCCCCAATACCTCTTGAACAACTTCCACTACTCATTCCTTAAATTTTTTAACAGGTAGGTGGGATAGCGCTGGTGTCTTACTTTGTATTTCATTACCCTGCACTTTATCATAATTATTAAGTGTCGAAGCTTTCAATTAAATGCACATGTTCCTGCAAAGTATATTTTCTATCTAGTCTAGTTCAGTTACTGTACACCTTGGGGAATAATATGTAAATTCTGCCCAAGTTCCTACTACTGAATTCACATCTTCCATACCTAATATTTTCATAAATTTCTGCAGAAAGTTACTCTTTTTTGTTATGTTGTCCCTTTAGGTCCCCCTGTTACATCCCCACTACTGAAATCTAATTCCAGTCCTCAACTATAAATAACATTCCCTGCTGAAAGCTAATTATTTCTCCCAAAATATTCCTAAGATCCACAGTAGCAGTTTTCAGTGGAATGTAAACACATGCCATTGTAATCCTCTCCCCTTACCAGTAGCCCCTTAACTATCACAAATCTACCATTTTTGCCTTTTCCCCCTTATCCATCACTGTTAGAGACCCACTAGCAATAATTTGTCCTCCTTTCATCTGTCCCCGATACTCTGCCAAATATCCATTCTGAAATCTCCTCTGTCAAGTTCATATGCTCATTTCCTTCCAAATGTGTTTCCTGCAGCACTGCTACTTGCACTTGGCATTTCTTAATATAATTCAACATTCTTTCCTTTTCATTTATACCTGTAAAGCCATTCACTTTCCAGGATAAGAACAGTATAGTCATCATGCCAAAAAGTCAATGCTCCCAGCTATTATACACAGTTTTATTTATTTGTTTATTTACATCCCTATACTGGGAAATTCCAACTGGACACAGGTCCTTTTTCAGTGGAGGGCTGGGGAGATAAGCTCCACAGAACAATAAATGAGCAGCAGAGTACATGAAGAACAACTGAATATATATACAATAGCAAATAATACATACTGCAGCAAACATTGGCTATACATACAATATGAAACATAGTAAGGAACAGATATAACAATATCTAGCTAAAGGCTAGGAATAATGGTAGGATGTATATACAGATCGTACTAAGCTCAGATACTGTTCTAAACTCATATACCTAAATCTATATATAAATATTGCACTAAACTCAAGAAGATATAAAGCAGAAGCTCCACATGAATGTGGAACAAGCTAGAAGGGCTAATGAGATGGAAGGGGAAGATAGAGGAGACGGAGTGAGAAGTATACGTGGTAGTGAGCAGAACCTAGGTGCAAGTCAGTTGTATATGTATTTGGAGTTGAGATGAAGTGAGGTAATTAAGCATGTTATAACAGGTCTGAGAGATTGAGTGAGGAGAGAAGGGGAGGGTAAAGGGTGAGCCTGAGCCTGCAGAAGAAGGAATGCAATGATCAGATGTTGTGAGGCACGGTGACTAGGGGAGGGTTACTAGTTGGGACTGGTGCATGGGCATAACCAAAGACTTAAGTGAGTTTGTAGTGCAATCTTGAAGTGATTGCAAGAAGGTAGTGTGGTTAAAGAGGGGGGAGATTGTTCCATAATCTGGATAGGACGCTGGAGAATAGTGGTCCTCCTGCTGAGTTCTTAGGTTTGGTCACTAGAAGTAGATTTTTGTTGCTGGAGCATAGAGGTCTAGTGGAGCAGTAGGGCTAGGGAAGGAATTTTTTGAATGTGTACTTACTTCCATCTTTTCTGCATACATGCACATACTTGTGTTTGGCAGGCTGATGTTTTGTACAGGTGTTTTTTCTCAACTTCGTTTGAACCCGTCACATTTTTCAAGACTTTTTATTGTAATGAAAATCCTCAAACTAAATAAAAAACACAGTCATCCCCTATTAACATGGAACAAAGACATAAAACTATGCATATCTTCAAAACATGAAGTTTAACCTTCCAGAAGACTACAGGCATTTATCTAACCTAAAATTAAGGTCACCCATGCTAAAGCGCTAGCTACAGCCTGTGCACCCATTTATACTGTTTGCCGTCTGTTTTTCTCTTCTTATCTTTCTTTCCCTCCCAGATATGAAAAATATCTTGTATGTGTTCAGAAAACATTAACTTCCAGCCCAAAGAAAAAGTGCAGTGGCACCTTTAAATAAAACTAAACTGTACAACGTTATATTAATTGTATTAAAGTATTAAGGCTGCTAGGGAGACTGCTACCTCCTATTCACTTACCATAATTTCAATTTTTTCACTGAACTGCTTATTATTGTACCTTTACATTTTGCATTTCCCTTAGAAAAGAGTACTAAGATTAACTGCTTGCACATGCAGACAGCTTGTCTCCATGCAAATATAATTCACGGGTCTTTGCAAATTTCACTCAGAAAATAATGCATAGCTGCCCTCAGCTGCAAACATCTAGACTCCAAAGAACATTTACAACTGGAAAACAAACAAGCTAATGTCTTTGCAGTTCTAAGAGGTTTGGCATTTTCGCGGCTTTTATTGTTTTATTTTAAAGCCTACATACTTACAAAAACATTTCTCCACATCTTAAACCAAAGGTACCAACCAAGACATTCATCCTTATAAAACTGAGAGAAAATATCTAATTCTAAATATAATCAGTGCACTTTTACACCTCAACTCAGTAGCCCAAGAGCACAACATATGAACATTAAACTTGCTTTGTTCAGATTTTTTTCTTTTGCTATACTGTAAAACCTATATTTCTTACAACTGAAGAATTGCTTGTTTAATACCTTTACACATACAATGGTCAATGAAAAACTCCCTAAATTCAAAACACTTCTGAGTACACACTATACAAAACCATTTTACAGTCTACAACATGCAGTTTGCATCATGAAATGTTATATATAAATACTAATAAAAACAAATAGTTTTACAGTTAATTTCCCCCTTTTAGTGTCCAAATAAAGATTAATGACAGTGGGGCATATGCTTTAATCCACCCACAAATTTATGTCAACAAAAGTCCAGTGTTTTTCAACCAATTTTTATTGCAAAACCATATTTCCCAAATGTGAAAAGATGCTTTAAAGTCTTCCATTTATTAATTAATTTTACAACTGCTGTTCTTCCTGTTCATCCCAACATCAGACTCTGGTTCAAATCCAAGGTACTCTTTAGTGAACTCCTGTGCTTTCTTCGGTCTCAAAATAATTTTCCTTTGGAACACTGGAAAAAGGTTTCACTGGCAAAGTCTCTCTATGAACCTTACCATCAGAAGAATGAGAAGCAGAATCCCCTTCTACTTGCTGACTTACTTGTTAACATTTTATTTCCTCCTTAGCCTGTTCTGCACCAAAAATGGTTGATCCTCCAGGAAAAAAAAAACACTTTGAAGACAGCTGGATACAGCAGCTTGAATCTTACATCTACTTCTTCACATTCCCTGAGTGCAAGGATAAATTTGCTTTTCTTTTGCCTGGTGTACAACGAATGATCATTTCTGCAAACACTCTGCAAACACTCTGCTGTCTCCAATTTTTAATACTTTTCCCCTTCTGCCACCATTCTGTTGGGATAAACCCGTTCTGCTGGCATGATGGCATCTTTACTAATAGAGGTCTTGGCTGCTTTCTCCTGGCCATGTTTGCAGTATACACTCAATGTGCTCTTTCAATTAAGGAATTCTGCTGTGGAACACCAGTCCAGTTGTTTATTTGTGCTATTATAAAATTAATACTATCTGCTCCTTCCAGTTTCTCTGGTACAGCCGAAAATCTCAGTTTCTCAGTGTCCTGTTTTTCTAACTCAATTTTTTTTAAACAGTTGTTCTTCAGAAATCTCATGTTCAGCCAGCTTTTTTTTCATGCCACACACTTTTTCCAGTTTTATCAGTTTATCTGAATGGCTACTTAAAGCTTCTTTTGTTTCTGCCAGACCATTTATATATTCCTTTAATGTTTAATTTAATGACCTCTGAGTACATTTTATTTACTTTTTCCTCTAAATTACTGGAAACCAAAGCTTAACTTGAACTGCTTTTTGCTGAACAGCTGCAGAATACTTCCCAGGCAGTATTTTCTCTACCTTTCCTAGTCTATTTTTTTTTCGGGTTTTGCAAATTCTTTCTTTGCTGGCATCCAGGTAGTATATTTACTAGAAAGTAACTGAATTTTACCAAAATATTTTCAATGGCACTCCTTTTTCTCTTTTCATACTGGGGAAGCTGAAGTTATGCTGATCAGTTTGAAGCCATCTTGGAACTCCAGGTAGACAGCAGGTGCAATAGTGAAGAAAGGGGTAATGGGAACATGTGTTTTGGGAGTGTAATGAGTTGCAGATTTAAAAAATTCCCTACACAGTACTCATAAATAAGTCATAAATACGGGGGGGAGTTTATAATGAAGGAAATTATTCTTTTGAGCTGGACATTAACCACACTCCAACATCCACTGGGGTAGCTATGGGAGCAGTGTTGAGTTTTTAAAATCCCTTGGAACAGCTAGTCGATACCCCCAGAAGAGGTGATCATATCTTGGACTTGGTATTAACCAACATGAGTAACCACTGCAGCACAGCTACAGTATCATCCTCCCTGGTAAGATCCGACCATGAAGCAGTCACTTTCAAAGTCACCATCTCCCGCCTCCCCTCTAGCTACGGTCAAACAAAAAAACTTCTCCAAAGCTGATTACAACCTCCTGAGGGATGGTATAAACAGCTTCATAGCCCCCCTCCCACTCTGCAGGAACTGGCACCAATGTCCAAACCTACATCAAAGTACTATAAGAGCAATTATATAGATGCTTGGAATCGGGAATACCTGACAGGACAAAAATCATCCTCCATAAGGAAGCGTAAACCTGCCTGGTGGAAATCTGCAATAAATAAACTATATAACAAAAGGAAAAAAATTGCTGTCCTGGTCCAAGAAGGAGTAGGTGTCCAATTGGAAGCAATCTCTCCTTAGCCTAAACAAGCAAATAAGAGCACTAGTGAAATCCTCTAAAGCCAACTTCAAGTCCAAACTGGCTACATCTACTAGAGACCATTAATAAGGCCTTCTTCACAAATGTCCACAATCTCAGAGGAAGCACCCAGATCTGTTCAGAACTAGTGGGTCAAGGACACTACATACACAAATGCTGTAGATATAGCCAAGCTACTGGCTGACAGATTCAGCGAAAACTTGACCCCTCTCTCCCTCCCATCAGTAAACCAGCACATCCCCATTACCTGCCCCCTCCCCTTATCTCTAGGGAACAGGTCATCACTGCTCTCTCAAAAGCAAAAACAAATACAGCCTCCATGGGACCCGATAACTTTCAAGGCTGCATCCTACATGAACTTGCAGCACCATTAGGCACCCTATTCAACCAAAGCCTGAATACAGGCTTTGTCCCAGCTGAGTGGACGACAGCCACAGTCATCCCTTTACATAAAGGTGGAGCATCCACTGATCTGGGAAATTATAGACCCATCAGTCTAACTTGCCTTGATTTGGGACATTGTCAACCTCCAAACATTTGACCCCACACAGTTTGGCTTTGTCAAGGGGAGGTAATATTTGTTAAACTTGTCTGACTTCTTTGCGACAATCACCAAAGCCATGGACGAGGGGAAGATGGTGCGCACCGCCTACCTTGACCTGGCCAAAGCCTTTGACACTATTCCCAACTTGGGCATAATAGATAATCTCTCAACTAGGCATCAATCCATATGTTACTAGATGGGTAGCAAACTGGCTCACTGATAGAACCCACTTAACCAAAACAGGGGAAGCCACCTCAAACAGTAGACCTGTAATGAGCAGTGTACCCCAGGGATCGGTCTTGTTACCCCTGTTATTCGGGATATACTTCTCTGAGGTGCAGGTCAAAACTAGTGGGCTATGGCTGACCAAGTCTGCAGAGGACTGCAAGCTGGGCGGGGTCATCAATTCCCCAAGTGATGTGGACATCCTCCAAGAGGGTCTCACCCAAACAAATGACTGGTGCCAGAAACATGGATTCAAGCTAAATCCCAAAAAATGCATCATCATCCCCTTTTGGGAGTGTGATGTCCCCACATATCACATTAACAACATCCTAAACACGCAATCAGTCATGAGGGATTTGGGAACCCAGGTTGATAGCAACCTGACTTTTGACCAATATGTTTCTTCCATTGTACAGACAGCTTTCTACATGGCCCACCTCATAAGTAAGGGTATCTCATCCAGGGCCAAGGAGGTCATAACATCCCTTGATTCTTCCCTTATAATAAGCATATAAGGGCCTCAGGGCCAATAGCCTAGTAACTTTCTATGATCCTATGACAAGGGAAGAAGGTGGTAGTCACGGGCCAACTGATTTGGTTAGCCAGAATGGCATCCAAATTAGAAGAATTTTATGTGGAGTATAAAGTGTTAATTGAAATGTTTCTTAAAAGGGGCTACCCTGACAGGTTTTTGAGAGAAATAGATGAAGGGGTTTCAAAAAAAAAAGAAAAGAAAAAAATGGTATTTACCCATTTTGGGTGCAAATAATTCAGAGGCAGTGGTTAATCGGGAGAGTCCTGAGAGATCTACAGTTTATAACAGTAAAAAAACCTTTTCATTTCTACTTGCACTTTAGATAGTAAAAATATCGCCGACTGTATATATAAGAATTGGAAGTTATTTTTGTCTGATAAGAGTTTAGCAGACCATTCATCAGCTACAGAAGAGATAAAGCATTCAAAATATATTTTGAACAGAATCAGAACACAAAAATTGGTGGTAGAAAATGCACACAAGGCACTTTTAAATGTGTATGCTGTTAGCAAAGCTCTAGCATCATTAAGGGTGGCAGGTTTCGTATTACAGGCAATGTATTTGAGATTCACTGCCATTTTTCCTATCATTCTAAAAACGTATATTTAGCCTAGTGCCATCAATGCCCCGATTTTACATAGGCAAGATCTGTAGGAAGTTTAGAGAACATATTTACAAACACCAGTAGGATACTGAAAATAAAAAATCTACAAATGCATTATACACAAAAATACTGAATATAATGCACATTATTTTAGTTTTCTAGTGTTTGAACATTACAGAAAGATCTTCAAGGATGTATTTTTAATGAACATTTGAATATGTGTGAGTTTAAATGGCAGCTTAGATTAGATGCCATAAACAATCCAGGTTTAAATGAAGCCTGTTCTACCAATCCTGGTAGAGCTGAAATATTATGCTGCTGTTTAGATTTTTTTGTGTGCACTTTTATATTAAATTATTTCATATAAAGCTTTATAACACACACATATATATATACACATATATATATATATATATATATATATACACATATATATATTTTTTTATGTGGATCCTTTTATGTGAATTTTATTATTACAAATGGTTTTAGTGAATAACGAGTTCAAACTTCAGTGGCTGGCTGTTATAATTTCCGTAGAATTATATTTAAATGTGTTTTTAATTTGTTTATTAGTTATGATGACATTCAGACTACATTTTGGAACAAAAGTGCTCAACTTAAAGTATTTTTGGTGAATTATAAAGTTGTTGGAGGTGCACTATGACAGGTTTTGGCATTAGTGCTTATCTAATCTCTCTTCCCAATCCTTCACAACCTCCGCTGACTGATTCTTATAGTTATGCAATATTTGACATGCTCTACTAATTATTCCTTTCTTAACAGCAACTTCTGTTATAGATTCTAGTAATGTAGCAGTACCGGTCTTTCATTTAGGACCTCCTATTTCTCTATATCTATACTCTGGCTTCCATATCAAAGACTGATACAAGTCTCTAGCCTGCAGTCCAAGTAAGTTCTTGGCATCTTCCCATTCCATTACCTTTCCCTCTCTAGTTATCGGCTCCTAATACCTTTGATTCCTTTGCCAGTTTTCTCCAATATATTCCCTCACCCTCTTGTCTATGTCTATCCCTAATTACAATCTTGTCGGCAGAATCTCCTTTCTCCATTCCCGTGTTAGCTTAGTTCTTAAAAGACCTTCTGCTATTTTACGAATATAACATTCTGTACAATTATTGCTCTCCTTTAAGGACTGCATCCAAAATCCTAGTCTCTCCCTGTTACCTGAGCTTCCCTCCAGCTTTCACCATCACCTCTTTCCACTTTCAATTATAGTTTTCTGCTTATGCTATGTACATGAGCCTTAACTGGGTTGCTCTGAAATACCCCTTCAGCTAGGTTAATCCCAACCCACACCCTGTTCTTTTGGAAGAATAAGTTTAGCCCACTTGACTTTTGAAGTCTTCCCAGAAAATCCTTAAGCTCCATAGTAATTGCTATGCACAATTTCTCCTCTGTCTGATAAAAATATACCTGACCTGTGTATAAAACTAAAGGGACTAAAAACATTTTAACTGCTTGTATCTTACTATCAAAATCCATATAACAGAGCTTCCATTTTCTTAGTTTTGTATTATCTTTTGTTTAGTCTCTTCCCACATATCCTTAGCTGCCACACCAGTATCATTTTAATCCATACTCCTAAATACTTCATTCTACCATGTCCCATAAATATGGATATTGCTGAACCAATTCATATGTGGGTACATAATTTTACTGCTACTGCTTTTGTTTTAGCTTCATTCATTTTTTTTAACACAAAAAGGTTTGAAACTGTCTCAGAATGTTCCACAGCACTGTAATGTCCCTTTCTGGTTTTGTCAGGTATAAAATAATGTCATCTGCAAACACAGCCAGCTTTTCTTGACTACCATACCAATTATATCCTTGAATTTGAGTCCCTTATTTTCTTTGCCAATGGTTCTAAATATAATGCAAATAAGACACCCCTGTTGGTTCCTCTGTTCAAGCAGAAATTATGAGAAAGGACTCCATCCACTTTAATTTTCATCTCTGATCCCTCATATATTTTCCCAATCAACCTTACAATTTTATTAGGAAATGCAAATGCTTCCATTGCCCTGCTCATAAAGTCCCCAGCTTACTCTGTCAAATGCTTTCTCTGCATCAAGATCCACCAGCAACAGTGGCATTTTCTTACATTTTGCTTCCCTCTGGATCATCAATGTTCTGTTAATGTTGTCAACTGTTTGCCTCCCCTCCACAAAACCACACAGACCCACAACTATCAGTTAGTTTTGGCATCACTTTTGCTATTCTTTTTGCCATTGCAGACAAACTTTACAATCATGATTTAGTATTGAAATTGGCATGTATGAATATGGAGCTGATGGATCTTGGGTCTATATTATAATCTCGAAGGTTTAAAACTTCGAATCACTATAGATCGGACTTTAGTGATCGAAGTCAAACCATCGAAACCCAAAAAAATATATATATACTAAATTAAAAAAAAAAAAAAAAACTAAACAGTGTGTAGGAAGGGGGGCAAGCCCCCCTGTGCCACCCACATCCCGCCTACTTAAATATACCAACTCCGAGAACGCACTACATTAAAGTAAACGGAAATCTCCCCTACTGAGATTTTCCGTTTAAACATTCAATGTAGTGCACTTTCGGTATTTTCATGTTGACAATATCGTATTCGATACTGTCGGACTTCGAGATTTTAATATAGACCCATGGATCTTTACCCTCCAAGTATTACTAATATTGCTTTCTTCCAGGATGCTGGTACTTCTCTTCTTAAAATAGTGTTAAACAAAACCTTCCAGATCTTCATCTTGGCTTCCAAACTTCCACAAGTAACTGAGTATAATATTGTCAGCAGTGTTATTTTTTTTTAATTTATGCTTCCCAAGTTAAATCCTGTATTTTTTGCTTGTCTAATGTCTACAGCCAGTGGCTCAAGATAAGGGTGAATAGAAGTGGTTACAGTGGACATCCCATTCTGGTGCCCCTAGACAACTCAAATGTCTCAGTCTGTCCCCACATTTCAAATACACAACTGTATCTCTGTAGACTCTAAATACAACTGTATCCAATCCAAAGGGAAGTCAAAAGGAGTTTTTCCAGGAAGTTCCACAATACCTTGTCAAACTCTTTTTCGGCATCCTGTCCAATCAATACTAAAGGTCTGAGGTTGACCTCTGCATCTTAAGGTCATCGAAGGTCTGCCTCCTTGCTATGAAACACTGGTACAAATCCATAACTTTGGGCAGAATCCTTGCCAGTATAGCTGTGAAAACTTTACAATCTTGGTTTAAAATGGATACAGGCCTGAACGAGCATAAGTCAGTGGGATTCCTCCCTCCTTTAGATATTAAGACCATTACTGCCTTGCACAAAGACATTGGTACATCATCACCATGCAATCATACTAAACAGCTAACTGCAGATTCTGAATACTTTTCTTTTCCATATTTCTATAGAGATTCCATCTAATACAGGTGTTTTCTCAGTACTTTGCTGTTAAACTGCATCCCTCATTTCATCATCTACTATTTTCTTTAGTTTGAAGGCTTTACCTATTTTAGGCAAATTTAGGGTACCCACACAGTCTATAATTTCCCCTTCTTTACTTAATATTTCTAAACCTCTATGATAGAGATTTGCAAATTAGTTTCTTATTACCTCCAATATATTACCTGGATTCAACTCTATCTTTCTACTCCTCGAATTTTTAATTTTCACAATCAGTTTCTCCTCCTGCTGTTGGTACAACCTTAGTGCCAGGAATTTACTTGCTCTAGGGTTTACATCAAAACAAAAGTTATGTTCTTACCATAATACAGAGCTGTAGGTTTCATCCTTTGGGTTTTCGGATCCAATCTCAACTTTTAAGCTGTAGATCTGAGGCTCAGACTCCTTCCCTACCCATAATTCCCCTCCATTCCACTAAATAATTCAGATCAAGTTTGCTGGCACATCCCCCAGATATGTAAATTTTATAATTAAAGCATCTAGGTGCTAGGGGACATATTACTACATACAGTATTGTACATCATGGAAAATCACAGACATGATCTCAGAGGACATTTATTCAGTTAGCAGAAGCTGTCAGTGGTAATAACGGAAGGGGGAAGGAGGGAGGGATGTTGAACCAGATGAAAATTAGACAAAAGTATCTATTGTTAAGTACATATCTTTTGTATCAGATATTGTCGACAATTGTCTGCTTCAACGTTTGGGACAGATTCCCAAGCTAAAGAACACCCGGGTGGTGGTATCAAGGAAGGACATTACTGAGAATGGTGGAACCAAAAGAATAAGACTATCTGGACTGCACATCCAGTTTGTAATAGGATACAAAAGGTATGGATGCTGGACCAAGTTACTGCTGCACAAATTTTATACCTGGAAACTCTCTTCAGGAAGTCTGCAGAAGTAGCCATTGCTCTTGCAGAATGAGCTTTTGGTTTGTCTGTAAGGGCAAACAGTTTATTATAAACAAAGGAAATGCATTCTAACAGCCATTTAGAAAGTGTGACTTTTGATATTCTTTTAAGGATATTAAAAAAAAAACCTCTCAAGTAAATTGATTGACAGATTTGTTTCAGAGGTCACCTTCGGCAGAAAGGAAGAATTTGCTCTCAAGGTCACTCTGTCTTTATGAAACATCAAATATGGCGATTTGCAATGCAGCGCTTTTAATTCCAGAATTAGTCTAGTTTAGGTAACTGCAACAAGAAAAATAGTTTTCCATGAAAGAAACTTCAAGAATACTGAAGTTGCTGGTTTGACGGATGCTTGGGTCAAGACTTTAAGCATAACAGTGATATCCAATGGAGGAAATGGGTCTGATAGGAGATCTGGGCAAGAAAGTGCCCTTGAGGGAGGCTTTTGAGACTTTAAGAAAGGCTTTGGAAGCATCATTGCTTCCTATGTGAAAATCAAATACGGCAGCCATCTGTACTTCGACAGTCGAGAAACTGGATCCTTTCTGAAAAAGCTCTGACAAAAACACATAAGACTGACGGAAAGGGTGCACAGAAAGGTTCTAACCCTTTTGATGAGGCCCAAATAGAACCATTTTTTTTCTCCTTGCTTTGATACATTTTTTTTGGTTGATTGTTTCAAAGAAGCAGAAACAATGTGGACAACCGAAAAAGATAGTCTGGCATTTCTGGCTATTGTTAGAACTGGAGAAACCATATGATCAACTTTAGGGCTTTTAGAGCCAGTAGAGATAATCCAGACACATGATTTAGATATCTGGATTCAAATCCAACATGCATGGAGCATGTAACAAATGAGGTGATAAGGGAACAAAACGTGCTGGGGCCAAAAAGGAGTTATAAGGATTACTCTGTTCTTGCAACTCCTGGCCTTTCTGAAGGAATTTTAATAGCTGCATTGAAGGAAAGACACAGAGGAGACCTGGGAGCCAACTGTGAGCTACAGCATTCTTCAGCGACTGTCCCTGTGGAGGGATAAAGGCAAAGTAACTGCTGCACTTGTTTAGTTACAAGAAAAAGATTGCAGCAAGGTTTGCACCAGTGGTTGAAAATCTGTGTTACCAATGTCTGATTAAGAGACCACTAATAAGGCAGAATTGACTTGCTCCACTTGTCTACTAGTATATCCGACATCCCTGGGATGGGCATTACTATTAGAAAACAATTGGAAGGCATTGCCCATTGCCACTCTCTCTTAGCTTCTTGGCAAAGTGGGAATGATATGGATGCCCAGTGCTTGTTGATATACAAGATTTTCACCATGTTGTCTGTCTGAATGGAAATTACACCCTTGGGGAAGGGGTCCTGGAATGCTGACAGTGCTGGGACCACCACTCATCCCCAAGATGTTGATGTGAAGGCTAGCCTCTGGGGTGGCCAAGCACCTTGAACCACTTTCCTCTTAAAATGCCCCTTCCCCACACCAGAACAGAAGCATCTGTGGTTACTGTGGCCTGGGGATTGCATGGGCAATGGGGAGGTTATCCATCATTTGATATGATCTCTGCAAACTTGAGGAAGGAGAATCTTGGTATGGAGGGGGTGAAAACTTTGTGACCATTGAACCTACTGGAACACTCATGTGGTACCTTGCTAGGGGAACTAATATATACAGAGGTCATCAAGCCTAGCAAATGAAGGGTTAACCTTGCCTGAGCAAAAGAGTGCTGAATGACCTTGGTGGCCACTAAACAAAGAAAGAGTACTCTGCTGTCTAGAAATTTGGCAATTTGAAGGACTGTGTTGAGATGACATCCAGTAAACTCTACGTGCTCTCTGTGCTAAATGAGGGACACATGACTTCTGGACTGATAGACTGTAATCTCCAGTTTCTGTACAAGATGGAGCAGGGGGTCTCAATGTTGAGCCAGACGTTTCCCCAGTAGTAGCCGTGAGGAGCCAATTATCTAGGTACGGGAACACCAGGATCCTTTACATTCGAAGATGACAAGATACTACTACCATAATTTTATGAACACCTAGGGGGGTGTGGTGAGACCAAATGGCAGTGCTCTGAACTGAAAATGGCTGTCTTACAAGTGGAAATGGAGAAATCTCCTGGAATGCACCTCTATTTTTATGTGATGATAGGTGTCCTGGAGATCTGTACAGCAAATCCAATCTGTGTTCCTCAGAAGAGGCAATATGGACTGCACTCTGACCACCTAGCACTTGGTCTTATGAATTGATTAAGATGACTATTCCAAAATCAGCCTCAGGTCCCACTTCTTCTTTGGAACTAATAACCTGGAATAGACCAGATCTTAATTGGTCTCGGGAGACCAAGTGAATGACTTTTCTAGCAATATGAAAGCCTCTGTTGCTGCAGATTCCAACTGGCTGGGTGAAGCATTGGGAATCTTACCTTTCTCCTCTGGAGGATAAGAAAAGGGAATGAAATAGTTCTGTGATTATCCTTAATACCCAGGAATCCACTGTAATATTTTGCCTGGCTTGTGGGTACAAGGATAAGTATCACTCGACTGCCTCCAGAGTGTAGAAGTTGGGTAACTCTTGAGGAGTGCTGGTAGGGTATCCTGGTAAAGGTACCACAAGACCACTGGTTGTGCAGACTTCCTCTAGTACTAGGGTGACATCCATTTGAGTTGCTGCCCCCTGGGTCCTGTTCTCCAGGAGTGTCCTGATAACCCTTTGACTTTCTGAACCATACCTTCATACCACCCCCTTTGGTTCCTAGGAAAGGTCCTTTGAGGGGTGCAGAAGTGGACCCCAACAGCAGACAGGGTTTTGCCAACTTGTTCACTACAAACAAGTGTCTCTAACCTTGGCTGCAAAAAGTGTGGATCCACTGAACAGGCATTAATGAAGGACATCTTAAAACCTTCACACAGGCACATCCAAGCATGGTTATACTGAAGCCTGCTGCTGTGCCACCAGCTACACTGGAAAGTATACATATGGACATGTTAGACATACACTGCAGGGTAGGCAGTTGGGAGTCCACTGTTTTCTGAACATCCACTGGTAAGTTACCCTAGTGGGACTTGGTAAGCTCCTTGGTCAGGTCCCTCTGAATATATATCACGTCAGCAAGATAGTTCATCATTCTGAGTGCAAACTCTCCTCAGTCAGTTCCTTTTTAGTGGGTGCTGCTACTACTATGGCATCCAACAGTGTTACCTTTGCTCCAGTGCTTTCTTCCCCCTCGGCACTACCAAAATCCTGTTCTTTTGGGGATAGGTTCCACTACATCAGAGTCCTTTTGAGACCTGCTGAGCCACTAGGTCTATAAGGGCATCAACAGGTGGTACCACCCAGGATACAGATAAGCCAGTAAAAAGGCCTTGAGGAACACAGATTCATATGGTGCAGGAGTTTCAGTGAACCAAACCCCCTCACTTTTTCAGTAATTCTAGGACATCAAAGGTGATGTCATCTTGAGCAAACCTTGGGGAACCTTCACCTTCATTCAGATCTCTCTCTTTTGTGACAGACTTTGAAGAGCAGTGTAGGTGTTTCCAAGCCTGCTTTCTAGTACCTTATCTCAAGGGAATCTCAGGAGATAGGTCTAAATTAGACTGGGAATTTGAATGTTAAGTATCCTCCACATCTAATGTAAGCAACTGTCTCGGTTGAGCTGAATGAGTGGAGCTAGTCAGGGGATCCAAGAGAGGATGGGACAGATCCCAACTTGAAGGTGGCACCCTACTTCATGGCCTAGCATAAACCTTTTCAAATGCCTAAAAAGCAGAGTTCATGATCAGAGCCAAGGGAACCTCCTTGTTATCTGAAGAAGGAACAATCCCAGCCTTGACTGTCGTTGGCTCTGTTGCTGATCCCAAACTTGAGCTAATGAAAGCCAAAGCCCCGAGAGGTAGGGATGGCTCTGAAAACTTTAGAGCCAACTCCATCCCGTGGGGTCAAGGTGCCAACACTTTGACTCTGAAACTCATCTCTATCCGAAAGAATTGGAGTTGACTAAGGGACACTTACAGAGTTGAAGTTGCCCTAAATGTGTGCTCTAACAGAGATGCAACAGGCGGTTTCAGATACAATGGGCAATAGCTGGGACTATACCCTCAGTGCCCCCACATGGGATGGTGCTGGGAGAAATCTTAGTTGGGACTGTGTCCGTAAGAATCTCTGCATCATTCAAACAACATCCATTTCAATAAGGTTTCGGACAGACTGGGCAGACAATGAAGACTATGCCACCAGTGGAGGTCTGGAGTATCATCATTCTTGCAGAATTGAGGAATGGAGTATAGGACTCACCAGATCTGAGGAATACCTTGGTTGAGGTGAGGGAGATTGGACCAGAGCGGCTGATGGACCCAACTTCCTCACAGCCTTAGACACCAGACCCAAAGAATCTGTTAGATTTAGAGACCTTTTTTTGGTCTTTCCTGCTCTCTTCTCCTCAGATCTTTCTCATCCTTCTTTGGACTTTTCTTTCTCCTCATCTTTCTAATTCTCCATCTTCTTATAAGGAGAAGCTAAAGCTGGTCTGAAAGAACTAGAGGTGGAAGGTTAGGAAACAGACCCCAACTGAGGGAGTATCAGGCTTTGTAGAATAACTTCTCTTTGTGACCCTGAATGGCTTTAGTCCCAAAAGAGGCACAAATGTCATTGTTTACACTAAGGTGGGCATAGCCCTAACAACAAACATATGGCAAATTGCAAGTCTTGTTTTGAAATTTTATTTCCACAGGCTTTGCACTCTTTAAACCCTTGGATTTTGTCAGACAGAGAAATAATACAAGAATATTACTCTCCAACTCATTTAAATACTCTAAAATTAGTCCTCTCCACAATGCATTAATAACAACTATTTATCTAATTATGTAAACAACTATGAGTGGAATGAGCTGTAAGGCAGAATTACATGGATTTACCACGGTGAAAGTAGCAGGAAGAGAGAGCCTTGAATATCCAGACTGCAATGATTTGCTTTGAGACTGGTAGGCCTAGCTTGCCCTTCATGGAAAAAAAAAGTCAATTTTTCTAATCGTCTTAGTTTTGTCCAAATAGAACCTCAGCTGCCTATGAATGTCTGGGGAATGTAAGATTCTTTCCCATCTATTTTGAAGACTGGGGAGGAAAGAAGGAAGGCGAATGGTTTGATTGATGGAAAGTTTATTCACAACCTTCGGCATGAAAGATTTGGTCCTAAACATTACCCTGTACTTGTGGAAAATAAGGAAGGGATGACTAACCAAGTGCCTGGAGTTCAGACACCTTGTGAGTAGAGAGTAGAGCCAGTAGGAGGACAGTAGCAGAGTGAGTTTTTCCAGAACAAAATTATGATCCCATGGTGAGGTAAATCAGTTTCCTTGGAGGCTTAAGGCGTAGGAAACCTTTCAGGAAGAGTTTAGCCTCTGTTCTGGACATGAGAAGAGGGTTTAGAGATAAGCAGGCATTGATGGATGACAAGTATGGTTTAACAGTTGAGTAAGCCAACCTAGAATGCAGAACTTTACACAGATAGTGAATTATGGTGGGAACTTTAGAAAAGAGTGGTTCCAGTCTGTGCTTGTGGCACCAAATGGAGATTTTTTTTCCACGTGACTGTGTATAATTTTCTGGTATGGGGTTTGCTGACCTCCTGTAAAACCTGCACCACCTCCTGTGAAAATAAATTAATTTAAGGGATCAGAACCCAATCATCCACAGACTAAGACAGGCTAGAGACTGGGGTGTAGACTCTGACCTTTCTGTTGGGTGATTAGGTCTGGTTGCATTGCATTTTTTTCAGTGGTTTCACTTTGACAGGTGGAACAGGATGGAAGCCAGTGTTGTCTTTGCTAGAAAGGAGCCAAGAGCAGCTGTTTTGGTGCGTCATTTTGTATTTTTAGGAGGACCCCCTGGAATAAGTGGCAATGGAGGGTAGGTGTAAAGGAACCTCACTGTCCAATGGAAGGAGGTATCTGTCTTCCAGGCCTGAGGAAATAAGGTCATGGTGCAAAAGAGAGTTGGTGATGTTCTGGAGATGCAAAGAGATCTATCTTTGGAGTACCCCAGTGGCGTATGAGTGCTTTCAAGACTTCTCTTTTCAGGGTCCATTTGTGGGGATCCAAGAGGTCTCTCCTTAAAGAGTCCGACAACACATTCTTTATTGAGGAAATACAAGATGCTTTGAGGGTCATGTTCAATTGAGTGGCCATTTGCCAAACCTCCTGTGCCAACCTGCACAAGGGGGAAGACCTTGTGCCTTCCTATGTAACACATCACTCTGGTATTGCCAGTGTACAAAGGAGGGTCTGGTTTCCAAACATGTGAGAAAATCCACAGAAAAGAGCCCTCATCTCTTTCAGGCTGATGTGTTCCTTCAACAGAGAGAGTGGCCAATTCCCCTCTATCTTGTGGGAGTCCATCCATGTCACCTAAGCCCTGTCTGAGGCACCTGAATTTATTTATAAGGGGCTAGGGCAAATGGAAGGGCCCAGGTTGAGAGAGAACTGTTCCTCTCACTAGACCCACTCCTTTTTGATGCAGGGCAACAGTGGGATCAGGGTGTCAAAGGGTTCAGGTACAACTGAATTCTTTTCACATGTAGCCTGGCTAGTGAGATTATTGGGATGGAAGGAGCCAGGTACCCCAAGAGCCTTGAGGATGGTTCCTTGCAGTGCAATGAGTCATCAAGCTGAAGTTTTTTTTTATATATATATATATATATATATATATATATATATATATATATATATATATATATAATATAAAACCCTTACCAGGCTTTGGACTTTTTCTGACTAAGGCAGGCCCCTACACTATGTTTGTGTTTAGTCTGCAACCCAGGAAGGCCAAGTCCTGAGTGGGAGTGAGATGAGATTTCTTGAAAATGATGGTGAATCCTAGGTTAACAGCCATATTGTGAAATGCAGGTGCTTGAGGAGGGTGCCTGTGGACAGGACCTGAATCAACAGGTCATCTGCGACATGAAAAACTTGAATTCCCTGAGTGCGACAGAAGGCTATTACAGGTGCTAGGCACTTTGTGAAAACTCCTGGGGCAGTAGAAAGACAAAAAGGCAAAGCAGTAAACTGAAAATGAAGAGAGACAGAGAAGAACCTGATTGATCTCCTGCAAGACAGATGGATGAGGATGTGAAGATAGGCATCCTTGAGGTCAAGGGACACTAGAAATTACTGAAGAAGAATAAAGGGCAGGAGGGCGTGAACAGAAACCATTTTGAAGGCAGGTTCTTTCAGGAAGATGTTTAGTAGGAAGAGGTCCACAATGAGCCTCCTTTGCTCTTCCTTTCTTAGAATAAGGACAATCTTTGAATAAAAACCTTTTCCTATGAACGATGATGATATGTCTATGCAGACCTGTGCCAGTAAGTTCTGAATAATTTAACAAATCAAGGAAAGATGACTGGGTGGAGGATGGGGAATCCCTTTTACAAGGAATGCTTTCCCAAGCCATGGTGTAACCTTCTTTGATGATGGTCAGAACCCACTTGTCTGTAGTCACCACCTGCCAGAACTGAAGTGAAAGGGAAAGTCTTTCTGATAGGATGATGGAGGGTGGGTGGATGGGGGAAGAAAAGGATAGTCACAAGGTTTTGCATCCAAAGGAAGGCCCCCATGAAGGGAAGTCCCTCTGTGGTTTGTCAGAAAATCTTTCCCTAGGCACTTTTCTATGTTTGCGAGAGGCCCTAGAATCCCTCTTAATGAGGGAAGTGGACTTTGATGGGTAAGCTTGGGTAGTTCCTATGATATCTAGGAACTGTAGAAAGGAGAATCTACCTGTAGACTTTATGGCCTTGCCACAGAGTTTTGAAAAGACGGTAGCTTGTGATCCAAACAAAAGGTCATTGTCCAAGGGTGAATCCAAGAGTTTGGATTTGAAGTATTCAAGGATGGGCTGACCCCATAGCCGTGCATGTCGTCTGATAACTGAACCAATGAAGCAGCCCTGGACATAGCACCCACTGCATTTGATGCATCTGCCTATTTGCTTAGCTTGAGACAGAAGTGTCTTCATTTGCCGTTTAGAACTTTCTGTCTGAGGTTCTAACATAACCTTATGTACTGACTAACACAGAAAGCAGGTATTTATCCATCTGGTTTGGTAAATAGCTCTGAATGCTGAAGTGGAGGAGGTATAAACTTTCTTACCCCACCTATCCATGGCCCTACTGTCCTAGTCTAAGAGGAAGGCAGTAGCAGTGGAAAGCAATTTGGATGGCTTAACTAAGGAGCGGAATCTGCTGCAAGGTCAACCAAGGGATTTTTATACAGGTTTTTAAGTTTATTAGGAACCTTACAAAACCTGTCCGGTCTTTTAGGAGCAGGAGGCTCAGAGTAAGGTGTTAATTTAGAAGAACAGAAAGCATCAAGATGAGCTTCAAGGGCTGGGGAAACTAGCAAAGGAGCCAGAGTACCCATCTCCTGAAAGCTGTAGCATCTCTTTTGTACCTCTGAGATTTGCCTTGACTGCCACTCAAAGTGTCTCATGTTCTGAATATCTTCTCCAAAGGAAGCCTCTTCCAAAAGACAGTCAAACAAAATGGAGTCCCCCTTCTTCCGAGGAAAATTGCTCAGAAGAGTAGAGTTGTGAAGAGTAATCCAGAGAATAACCAGAATCTAGTTTAGGATACTCTTCAGAGAAAGAGTTTGCCTGCTATTGTGGTGTAGCTCGAGACAGCTAGGTCACAAAAGGAGGCAGCTTCAGGGCCATGACAGCTTTAAGTAAGCCCTTTGAGAACACTATCCATCCTTTTTCCCATGGAAGGAGTAGGAGAACATCAGATGCATTTTTTTCCCTTATTTTTTGGGGAGATATCTGCCTTAATGAGCCTTGGAGTATCAGAACCTTGTCTCATTTTTAAAAGTATACCAGGAACTTCCACCTATACAAGAATATGAGGGATTCCATGCAGCCCTCTAAGATAAGATGCAGTTCCCATTAGTGGTATCTGCAGTCTGCAAGGCCTCAGGGGCCACACCGGCCTCCAACAGGGTCTCTGTAGCAGGTGCCTGAGAGGTAATTGGATATATTGTAGGTTCAACAACCTCAGTGGGTATTGGCTGACTCAAAGATGCTGGAGTGGGAATCATCTTGGGGTCTCAAGTTTCTTTTTAGGGGGAAGTTTGATGTTGGGATCCTGAGAGTCCACCATCTTGAACTGAGCTAGGCATTTCAATTGCTGGGTTTCAAGAAAGGTATTAAGCAAAGATGGTCTCAGAGGGTCTTTGGTACGAACAACTGACAAATGACAGGATTTGTAGTCATGTTCTCAGCCTAGGCAAAAAAGGTACTTTGTGTTTTAAATCCTTGCATGAAATCTGACTACTGTACTCACACTTACTCCTCCTAGCAGACATTTAATAATTTTAGAAGTAAGAAAAGGAAGATTCTTTAACAGAGCACTTATCTGATAATGATTACCAAAGCAAACAGTACCAACGGCCAAATGTGGATCATTCGAATGGGTGCATGAAGTGCATTCAGGCTGGTGGCGAGATACTGAGGATCTCGCTTGTACGGACATAAACCCTCAGGAATGTAAAACTTTAGTACTCTAGCCTGATGTCACTGACAAAAACCCATCTGTGATGAATACTGCAACAGTCATTTCAGTTAGGACATCTCAGTACATTTATCCTTCTCTGGAATCTAACAGCCCATTTATGTTCCATGAAATTATATCTAGGTCACCGACTGTGTCCTAGGTTTTGTCGCTCTGATATTCTCATGCATCTTCTATACAGACTGCTGGTGCATGTGGGACACTAATGTTATGGTACTAGACAACACCTTCTCCTTTAGATTCTTGGAAAGTTCAACATTCTGCTGGTGTTGTTTCAGGTTCACAGGTAGGTCAACCTACAGTGGATATAAAAAGTGTACACACCCCTGTTAAATGCCAGGTTCTTGTGATATAAAAAAATGAGACCACAATAAATCATTTAAAAACTTTTCCCACCTTTAATGTGACCTATAACCAGTACAATTCAATTGAAAAACAAACAAATCTGTTAGGGGGGAAAATATAAAAATAAAAAACATACAATAAGCTGGCTGCATAAGTGTGCAGACCCTTAAACTAATTCTTTGTTGAAGCACCCTTTTGATTTAATTACAGCATTCAGTCTTCTTGGCTAATTACCTGCCTTCAATTAGAGAGACACTGATTACTCCCAAATAAAGTTCAGCTGTCCTAGTAGGATTTTCCTGATATTTACTCTGTTGTCGGCTACAGCAAAACACATGGTTTGCAGAGAGCTTACAAAGCATCAAAGGGATCTCATTGTTGAAAGGTATCAGTCAGAAGAGGGTACAAAATAATTTCCACAGCACTGGATACATCATGGGACACAGTGAAGACAGTCATCAAAAAGTGGAGAAAATATGGGACAACAATGATGTTGCAAAGAATTGGACGTCCCTCCAAAATTGATGAAAAGATAAGAAGATAACTGGTCAGGAAGGCTGCCAAGAGACCTACAGCAACACTGAAGGAGCTGCAGGAATTTCTGACAAGTACTGGTTGTGTACTGCATATGACAACAATATTCCGTATTCTCCACGTCTGGACTATGGGGGTAGGGTTGAAAGATGGAAGCCTTTTCTTATACAGAAAAACATCCACGCCTGGCTAAAATTTGCAGAAAAATACATCCAGTCTCCCAAATGCATGTGGAAAAATGTGTTATGGTCTGATGTTACCAAGGCTCAACTTTTTGGCCACAATTCCAAAAGGTACATTTGGCACAAAAACAACACTTCACATCACCAAAAGAACACCATCCCCAGGCTGAAGCATAGTGGTGGCAGTATCATGCTTTGGGGTTACTTTTCTTCAGCTGGAACTGGCTTTAGTCATGGTGGAGGGAATTATGAACAGTTCCAGATAGCAGTCACGTTTGGCCCAAAACCTTCAGGCAGCTGCTAGAAAGCTGAAGATGAACAAGAATTTCACCTTTCAACATGACTATGACCCCAAGCATACAGTCAAATCAGCAAAAGAATGGTTTTACCAGAAGAAAATTAAAGTTTTGGAATGGCCCAGCCAGACCACAGACCTAAATCCAATAGAAAATCTGTGGGGGTGACTTGAAGAGGGCTGGGCACAAGAGATGCCCTCCCAATCTGACAGATTTGGAGCGCTTTTGTAAGGAAGAGTGGGCAAATATTGACAAGTCAAGATGTGCCATGCTGATAGACTCCTACCCAAAAAGGGTTGTAATTAAATCAAAAGGTGCTTCACAAAGTACTAATTTAAGGGTGCGCACACTTATGCAACCAGCTTATTCTACGTTTTTTTATTCCCCTCCAACAGATTTGTTTTTCAATTGAATTGTACAGGTTATAGGTCACATTAAAGGTTGGAAAAGTTTTGAAATTATTTATCGTCGTCTCATTTTTTGTATCACAAAAACCTGGCATTTTAACAGGGGTGTGTACATTTTTTACATCCACTGTAGCTTAATAAAACCTTTACCCACTTCTCCCTTTAACCCTGTTAAAGTAGAAATGCATTTTGCAATACAGTGTTTTGTTTTTGTTCTACAGCAGAAAGTTCAAATGCAGAAATGGTTCCCTAGCTAAACCTACTGTGCTTACCCACTGCTTCTTTCCAGGTCACCACCATGGTCAGGACAAATCATCTCTATGTCTCTGCTGGCATATGCTTGTCACTAAAACTCTCATTTGTTAATATGCCTTAACCTCCCTAATCTTAAAGTGTAGTCTAGGTCCTACTTTCTAGCTGAGCAGCTTCATATAGCCTAGTACATATCTTGGTCTCTTCATACCTCTCTCACCCTCCCTTCATTAGCCTACTATCCATCTCATTCTCCCTCCCTACTACCTATCAACCCCCCCCCCCTTCTCTTCACGTCTCCTTCCTGCCACCCTTTACCTTTATAACTCAAGGCTTGTTCTCTCCTACCTACCTCTTGTCAGTAAGTATATAACCTTTCCCAACTCTTCACAGGCTACCTATTTCATACTAGGACCCTCACAATTGCTAATCCACAAACCTATCAACTCATAATCACCCCTCTACACTAACTCTGCAAACTCCTCCCAATCCCACTGCTCCTACCCCACCTACTTATCCTGCTTACATCACCCTCAACTACCCTCTATCTGCTCTAACTCCATTAAGCTGCTACCTAACTGTATCTGTGTTAAACTCTCACTTGCCTTCCCTATTTAAATGCAATTAACACTCATAATTCTATTTGTGTTTTTAGCAAAATTTGTGTTCCACTATTTTTGCATTCTTCTTTTGTGTAAATAGCGGAATTTTTTGTATTCTTCTACTGTACATTGGAGCTTTTCTTCCTGGGTCTCCGCTGAAAAAGGGCTCTGTCCCAGTTGGACTATCCTGGTCAACAAATGTCAAATAAAATAAATAAATAAAATTAAGTATAGGCAGAATGAAAAGAAACCTTGTCATTCCATCCTCCCTAGTACTTTCCAAATCAGAAGGATTCCCAGTTGCTCTCTGCACTTTTTACTGGTACTTGCTCCTCCGTAACAATGCTGCACCTTACAGAGTCTGCTCTTCACATCTCTTTCACAACCAAGGATTCCAGTTATTTGTTGCATTGGTTTAAGTTATATTCCACACTTGAGAGGAAGCCATGGTGTGATCCTGTTTTTTTCACCTAGTTTCAATCTGGTACTTTCAGCTCCAGTGTGACTGTTTCCACATCAATCACTCTGCTTATTTTCTGTTAATTTAGGTACATGTGTATTGCCTATAAGATATGTTGATTTTTCTTGTATTAGGCACAGATTAGTGAAGCTAGCAGATAAACATTTGGTTCACATTTCTTACTTCTGCTGTTCCCTTCTCTTTCTATATATCAACATTTACACGCACCTGCAACAGTTAGGCGGGCTCTTAAAATGAGACCTCAGTATCTAATAGTATACATTAAACCCCACCTCATATACAAAAATCATTTAATGCGATTTATAAACTTACAGTATTTACATGTTCTTGTACCCAAGAAACATCATATGCCTCCAAGTCCAACCACTCATCATTTGTTCATAGGTATTGCTCTGAATTTTTCTCCACTACTTCTGTTATCAGAGGACAGCCTTATGTCTCAGTTGGGTGCTGTGTTCTTGGGTCAACATGGATTTTTTAAGTGGGAAATGCTTTGTTAGGTTTCGTTCTGCTTCCTGTCATGGGGAGGCATTACCAGCCTTCTTACAACCAGCAGATGGATCCACATTTCCTTGTCCTTGCGCCATCTCCTCTGATCTCCTAGTCAGGTCTCCCAAGGCCTGCACTGGATTCTGATACATATTCATAATTAATGGGTAAAACACGCAAAAATGTGTAGGATAAAGCCTGAACTTTAAGTTAATTTCTCTGCATTTACACATACAATGTATGAAGGTGTTCTTCCGGTTTCTTCCGTGCAGTCAAAATTCCTTGCTGGCAGATTCTGATGTCTGCTATCTTTACCCCATTCCCCTTTTCCCCACAAATTTAGCAATGGCTTTCTTTAATTGGGAAGACTGCAGCTTTACAAGGATGGGTCTTTGTACATTAAGCCTATGCCCATGATTTGGAGGCAACATGACAACTTAAAAATGCCTTAGTTTGTTCATGTTCAACTCAGACCTACTCTATGATGACCAGTATGAACAAAACTGAGGAAGCAACAGAACAAGTGGTGAGTGCAGGTGTTAGGCATGCTTTCCTATTGTGGCACAATACATAATACAGTGTGCTGGCAGAGAGTGTTTGCACACTTGAACACATGAGCTTCAAAGTACAACAGCTATACTGACAAATGATGGAAGAATATTGCCAAGTCTGATCACAAGAGAGACAGGAGAAAAATTCTCAGGAAAACCTTCTGGTACATAATATATTTCACACAAGGCACTATCGCAAATAAACAAAATCTCAGCAAAGGCAGAAAAACTTAAGAAGATACGCAGATAAATATAAAGGAAAAGTACAAAATAAGCAATTGATTGATGACCCAAAAAAGTTTTATAGAGAATTGGGAAACAAGGTACAAGGAACTGAAAGGCCTCCAAAAAAAAAAAAAAAAAAAAAACTAGAAAATAGATGCATTTTGGACAAGTATCTATGAAGATGCTAAATGGACAGAAAAGTAAATGAAAGAATAAGACGTTTAAAGGTACAGGATATGGAATGTGATGAACAGCCAGAGAGATTGAAACAAAGTTAAGAAAAGCTTCTAAGTGGAAAACCCCAGGCCCAGATGCAGTACCTAATTTTTCATTAAAAGTATTGACATCTTTGCACAAAGATTTAGCCATGAGCAAGAACGACTTATATGCGCACACCAACCTGGCTAACAGGAAAAACAATGCTCCTGCTTAAGAGTGAACCTGCAAACTAGCCTAGAAATTATAGATGAATAACTCGCCTTCCGATGTATAAACTATATATGTGAATTGATGCCGACAGACTTTATAGTCATTTCAAAGAAAACTCAATCATGGCAGTAGAATAAAAGAGCAATAAAAATCATATGGAACAAAGAATCATTTGCTGTTAAATAAAGTCATAGTGGAAAACTATTAAAATGGGAAGAATCAAAGTATGGCATGGACTGACTACAAAAAAGAATTTGATAGTATCCCACATTCATGGATAAGAGAGTGCTTAATAATGTGTAAGATACACCCTACACTGATCAACTATATTACTGTGACCATGAAGCAGTGGCAGACCACTTTGTAATTAAGCCATGATAAAGGGCAAGTTATTACCCAATGGTTAGAAATTCAAAGGGGGATATTCCAGGGTGACTATCTCACCATTTCTATTTTGCCTTGCCCTTAACCCATTAAGCTGTCTACTTAACAGCTTAGGCAATGGCTACAATTTGGCTCCTATTAAACAAAGTGTAAAGACTCATCTTCTCTTTGCCAGTCATTTAAAACTGTATAGCTCATCAGATGAGGAACTGAAACTACAACTGCAAACTATCAACACTTTTTCAGATGATATAAGAATGTCACTTGGTCTTGATAAATGTACAAAAGCAACCTTTAAAGAAGGAAAACTGCAGCACCAGGAACACATCAGTTTGGGACAAGAATGTTATATATAAGAACTTGAGCGAGAAGGCAGGTATAAATATTTGGAAATTGATAAACTATCAACAATAAAACATGAACAAATGTGAATAAAATTTAGTAATGAATACTTTAGAAGACTTAAATTAATCCTGAAAACAGCGTTGACATCTAAGAAAAAAAAATCCAATCTATAAACCAATTTGCTCTTCCTGTCCTAGCTTACAGTTTTGGAGTGACTCACTGGCCCCCAAAACGTGTTGGATAGATTAGACAGGAAAAACAAGAAGGTTGTTTCATGCTCACCAAATGTTTATAATCAGTGTATACTAAGATTATATATTCCCCATTCTGAAAGAGGGATGGGCCTCTTTGAAACTGATAACATGTACAGATCTGCAATCGTGGGACTCCACACATTACTGCTGGCCTCAAGATCTAAACGTAGTGAAAGTTTTGAAACATGAGGAGAATAAATTTAAGATGACTGCTCTGCTTAATCTAGCAAAAGCATATCAGCATCACGCAGGAATGGAAATCAAACCAGAAGAAGATAAAAATCACGCAGTAACTGAATGTGCCAAAAAACAAAAGAAAGAATATAAGGTGAAGGACCAGATGAGAAGGCAAGAAATTTGGAAAATGAACAAATATAGCTGCAAGTATAGAAAACTTCTGGAAGAACCTCATGTTGATCAGGAATGAACGCAGGAATGGTTAATGAGAGGTGAATTCAAACCAAGAGATGAAAGGTTAATATTGGCAAGTCTAAGAGAGTGGGCTGCGGACATGCTGGTTTACAAAAGTCCATTACACATGTGTGAGAAAGACAAATGTAGGCTTTGTAAAACCGAACTGGAAATAGTAGCACACCTCGTTGCTGGTTGTGACATACTAATGGCAGGAGGACTGTATACTGAAAGGCGTAATAATGTGGCAAGACTGTTGCACTGGTGATTGTGCAAACATTACGGTATTCAAGTGGCTGAAAAACACTGGACACAAGCCACAAAGCATCGTAGAAAATGATGAAGTTTACATCACATGGGATCACCCATTACCAACAGTTCAAAAGACAGATGCTAGAAAACCGGATATCGTGGTCCATGAAAAGAAGATACAAGTAGCATTGATTACAGAAATTGCCACACCAAGTGACTGCAGTGTCATAAGTTTGACTCCGTATGAATTGCAGAAGCAGTCATTACTGGGCACATTGCGGGTGCTGTGAAGAGCACTTTTGGCTGACAAACGATTGTCATACTTTGACTTACGAATGGGGCACATTGCAGGTGCTGTGAAGAGCACTTTTGGCTGACACAAAAGATGGTCATATTTTGACTTGGGAATGGAGTCCATTCCAATCATAGTATTAGAAACCCAGAAGACTTGGAGAAATTAAAAAAGGCACTTAACAGACATTCTTATCCTTGAAAGAGAAAAAAATAAATGCAAACACTACAGCATTTTTGTGTGTGCAGCCTTTATGATCTGATGTTATTCATGTGATTATTCCTTACAGAAGGGTCTTGGATCCGATATTGGATCCAAGCCAGCAACTTTTAGCATAGACAGATCTAAGGCTCAAGCTCCTCCCTCTCCCATAATCCCCTGCTGCCCTCTAATCCATCAGATCTTATTTTGCCGTGTTTTGCTGCAGATGTGATCCTTGGCTTTTGCTTTCAAAGTGACTTAGCTCAGTTTTTTTTTTTTTTTTTGCTATAGCTTAGCTTAATTTTCTGGGTTAGCATTTCCTAGTTTATCTTTAGCTTACCACTCCTCCCTTAGATTTGTCTAGTTTGGGTAATTTCCTTTGTTACTTGGGTTTTTGATGCCTTTTTCCTATTAGTCACTAGGTATTTGTGTTTGTACCGTATTTGTAGTTGTATTTTTCAAAATTAGTATGCCTGAAAAGCCCTCTGGGTTTAAAAAGGGCTTTTTATGCTTTCGGAAGATGCCCAATTCAGACTCTCACGAGGAGTGTTTGCATTATTTAAGGGCTCCTCACCTGGAGGCTTAATGTGAGGTTTGTGCCGTATTCAACCCCAAGGCTTTGGAGAAATACTGCAATAAGCTGCTTCTTAAGGGCATGGCAGAGGGTGGGCCTTATGTTTCCCCTCCTAAGGCTGCTACTTCTGACCCACAGAGGAAAACCCCTTCCATGGCCTCGGTGGCTTCTAAAAAGCCGTGGCTGTTGGATCCTAGATCCCTGGATCTGACTCCAGCCCAGGCTATGTCAATCAGTGGTCTTCGAATCAGAGATCCTTGGATACTTCTTCCCGATCCAAGGCCTCCTTGGATCAGAGGCCCTTGGATTCGATCAAGGTCAGGCAAGCCTCGGATCAGATTGCAACTTCCGCTCAGCAGTCGGATCAACCAGGCTTGTCAGATCCATCCATAATTGGGGATACAGCTTTGTCTACTTCCTCAAGACATGTATTCCAGTCAGCTCCTAGACCCCCACCACCCCAATGCCAAACTCCCACTCACTGACGTAGATCCTCAGGGTCTCCAGCCAAGTCTACCCACTCCTCCAGATCGTCCAGAGTTGCCTTCTGACATGAACAGGATGATGAAGAGCTTCCTCAAAGCCCAAACAGAGGTTAGGGCTTCTGGCATCCCCAGCTCACCAGACTAGGGGAGCTTCTCAAATCCCAGTTCGCCATTCTCTTCTGACCTCAGAAGCTTCAGAATCTTGGACCTGGACACCCGAGGTCAGATCCCAACGATGTCGAGTATTTCCTTTTTCTGGACCCTGCCAGGGTCTCTAGCCTGCTATGTTTCTCCACTGAACCAGAGTGGACCCTGTGCTGCAGTTGTCTGCACCAGCTCCACACGGATGGGGTCAGGTCCGGTCTTTCTGGACCAATCTCTTCCCCTATGGACCTTGGCCCTGGATAGCTCCAGACAGGTATCATCAAGGTGGTTGTGGTGCTACACTGGAGCTCATTCCACCTCTCTGGGGGACTTCACCCTAAAAGATTGGGGAAAGGACCGCTTCCAGTCTGTCAGCCTTCTAGATGGTAGAGGGGACCTTCTCCAGGAGCGGAGCTACATTTCCCACCTCTCCAGATCCATCTTCCCTCTCTCTACCTTGGGTCTTGAGGCTTCTCATCCTGTCCAGGTTCAGCCCTCCAATTTGCGCCTTCAGGGGGTTTCCTCTCCTCACAGGGTCCCTGCATCTTCTGAGTCCTCCCCTTAGCCCCCCCCCCCACTGAGGAGGCACCTCATAAGACAAAGTGCAAGAGGAGGAACTTAGACTCACCCACAGGTCCCTCCTCACAGAAGACATGGACCTCGATGAAGGAGATGGGTCCCCCAGATCTCCATCTGACGAGGTCTCCTTTGGGCACATCCTTGAGATCCTGAAGTAGAAGGGGAGATGGTCTCCCCAACCCCCATGTTCAGAGGAGTCTATGTTCCTGAAGGCTTCCGGAATGGGCCCATCTACTTCCTGGGTGTCTTCCCCTGCTGACGAGTTGTTTGATCTTATCACCAGCACAGGGTGGAAGGAGCCCGACACTGTAGAACCAGTGCAAAACAAGCAAATAAGTTCCTTAGCCCCACCCACCTGGACCACCCCTTCTGAAGCAAAGGAGTTCCAGTCGATGCTTACGTGGTGGCTGTGGCCACCAAAAAAGAGCTGGCAGAGCAGAGTTCCATGGTCCATTCCCTGAACAGGGAGTCTTGGGCAACAGACTGGCATGGGAAGCGTGTGTTTGCCTCACCTACATTTGGACTGAGGGCAGTTAATTACTTGGCACACAAACTGTCTCCAAAGCGACTTAGAGAACTCATGACTTCCCTTACAGCGTTAATGCCAGCAGAGGACCCCAAGAAGGTGTCTCCCAAGCTTTCTACTCTGACATCCTTCACTAATTCCTAGACGTTAATTTTCAATGCTGCGGAAGCTACCTCTCGAGCGGCAAGTACTGGCACAGCTATAAGGCAGCTTGGTTACAACTATTCAGGTTTGCAGAACCCTTCAAAGTGTCTTTTAACAACACTCCCTTCGATGGGTCCACCTTCTTTGGACCCTCTGTCAAGGATACTTTGACCTGTAGTGAGAAGGAAGGGAAGACTGTCTGCAGTCAGAATCAAGTTTTCTACTCCTCAGAGGTCTTTCTCTAAGACCCAATGAGAAGCGAAGATCATCTGGTTATGGAAGTCACAGTCTTCCCTCCAGGATGCTCCAGATGATTCCACTTCCAAAGGCAGGGGGAGAAGATTCAATGGCAGATGCCGCCCTAGAGGCAAGGGGGGACCACAAAATCAGGGCTCCAGGGAACCTTTCTCTGAGCAGTCTTTCAGTGCTCTTGAGGCATTGCCCGACTGCTGTGAAGGCAGTTGGGGATCATATTTCCCTTCACTCACTAGCCTGGACAAACATTACCTTCAATCAGTGGGTGTTAAACATTTCCAGGAGTTATTTTATGCCCTTTTTGCAAACCCCTCCAACACAGAGGTATCTACCCGACATTCCACCCAGTCAGAGAGAGTTGGCCTTCAATAAAGTTCAACAGCTTCTTCAAAAATGAGACGTCCAAGAAGTCCCAAAAGGACAAAGGGATCCAAAACATACTCTCGCTTCTTTTTTAGTGCCAAAAATGACTGGGGACTTGCATCCTATTTTGGACCTAAGTGAGCTGAATCTATCAGCCAGAAAGTCCAAGTTCCGGATAAGCATTGTTAAGTCTATTCTGCCTCTCTTACACAAGAATGATTGGATGTGCTCAGTGGATCTCCGGGACGCTTACTATTACATCAACTTTGCTTCTGGTTAGGGGCCAATCATTACCAGTTCAGAGCCCTGCCCTTTGAACTCAATACAGCCCCCCGGGTGCTTACCAAATGTATGTCAGCAGTAGTGGCTCACCTGCGGCTGCAGGGATTTCAGGTGTTCCCTTACCTCAATGATTGGCTCCGCATGGCAGCCATGAGGCATAGACTGTCAAATGCCATCCACTATGTCCTACTCTTGTTGAGTCAACTGGGAATTAGCCAATCTTTCAAAGTCGAATCTGGTCGCTATGCAAAAGGTTGGAGTTCACAGGAGTCCAGCTAGACTCTCTTTCAGAGATTGCAGCATTCCCATTATGCAGAGTCCAGTTGATCTGGGAGCATGTCATGCAGACCTTAAATCTTCTGCATCCTCCAGTCCAACTGATTCTTTGGACCTTAGGATCCATGGCTGCAGCCATTCAGCTTGTTCCTCTGGCAAGGTATCATATGTGGGTTTTGCAGTGGACTCCGGTCGTTCAGTGGTCCATTCTGTCTCAAGCTATGTCCGTATCCATAAAACGGACGCCTGTGTGCAAATGGCACCTTCTTTGGTTGCTTCAGTCTCAGGCTCTCATCTTAGGCAGGCCCTTTTCTCTCCCTCCACCCAAGGCCACAGTGACCATGGATGCTTCCCTGTTGGGGGTGGGGCATTTTAAGGAGAGAACTGTTCAAGGCACATGGTCCCCTGTAGAGACCAAGTTGCACAAACGTTCTAGAGATGAGAGCAGTCCTACTCAAGCTGCAAGCCTTTCAGGGCTGCCTTCCCCCGGGGATGACTGCAATTCAGATGAACATAGCAGTTGTCTGGTATAAAAACAAATGGGGGAACATGATCTTATCAGTTGTACAGAGAGGCCATGAGTGTGTGGGAATGGGAGATGCCCTCAATGCGCTTTCTCCTAGCAACGCCTATACCCGGGGATTCCAACGTTTTGGCTAACAAACTCAGCAGATCCATCTCGAGTCCTCACAAGTGGTCCCTCAATCCCACAATGGTTTCGACCACTGGGGTCAGCCATGCTGTGACCTCTGTCTCCCTTACCATCAACAAATGCAGCATGTACTTCGTGACTGAGGGATGCTTTAGTCGACAACTGGCCTCCGGGTTTCGTTTACTCATCCTCCTGTCCCTCTGATTTCCAAAGTTTTGCAGAAAGCGCATCGCCTAAGGACATCCCTGATGCTCATTGCCCCTTTTTGGCCTTATCAACCATGGTTCCCCTTCATCAGGTCTTATCTGAAGTATCCTCCCTGGATACTGGATCCCCTTTCTGGATATGATCTCCCATCCTTCAGGGCTTTCTGTTCCAAATCTTCAGACCCTTTGTCTAACCACATGGTTTCTCCAATTCCAGTGACCTTGAAACAGTCCAGGCTACCTAACCCCCCATCAGGAATATTATCTTAAATTCCCAGAAACCTTCCACCAGGAAGGTTTACAGTAGCAAATGGAAAATGTTTTCTATCTGGACTAAGAGCAAGCATTTGGATCCCTTTTCCATCTCTGTTTCAGTTACCCTCTTGTTCTTGTCCTCACTTTTTCAGGATGGGACAAGTTTCTCTACTATTAAGCTCCCAATTGGTGGCAATTTCTAATTTTCACAAAAGGAGTGAACTTGCGTTCTCTTCCAGGCTCTGTAAAGCATTCATGAAAGGAGTGTTCCTTCTCAGACCACCAGTTAAGAATCCCTCGCCTCCATGGCATTTAACCTTAGTGCTGCAGTCTCTAACTCAGAGTCCGTTTGAGCTTGCCAGTTTGTGCGATCTTAAGTTTTTGACATGGAAAACACCTGGTAGCCATTACATCGGCTAGGTGGGTTTTGGAATTGCAAGCTCTTTCAATTGCTCCTCCCTATATGGTCTTTCACAAGGACATTGCATCTCTTAGAACAAATCCATCCAACATCCTTGCTGTCCATGGTTGACTCTGAATCCAATCTGAACCAATATATCCAGTTGCCAGTTTTCTTCCCTAATTATTCCAATAAAGCAGAGTACATTCTACACACCTTGAATGTATGCAGGCAATTATAGTTTTATCTACATAGTACCAAGAAGTTTTGCAAATCAGATCTGCTCTTTGTGGCTTTTTCCTGAATAGATGTGGCCTCACGGTGGTTTCTAAGGTGACTATTTCTAAATGGATCTCTAGCTGCATTTCTACAGTCTATGCCAACAAGCATCTTGAGGTTCTGGGGAAGGTTAGGGCTTATTCAACTAGGTCCATGGCTACTTCCTCAGCCTTCATGGCGAGACTCAGCAATGATGATATTTGTGCTGCTGCCTCTTGGTCTAGTCCTCACACCTTTACATCTCATTACAAGCTGGACTTGGTTTACAGGAACAGGGCCTCCTTTGGTTCTACAGTGCTTTGGCATGTCCTTCCTTAAGGTCTCCCAGGGTGTATAGTAGCTGGGGACTCTAACCCTTCTGTGAGGAATGATGACATGGATAACATCAGATAAAAAGTTAAGTACTTAACATAACTAGGCATCTCTGTTATCCTATGTCATTATTCCTCATGTTTCCCTCCTGCCATCCCCCTTACTTGTTGGATTTTCTGAGGAATTTGGAGTGTAGTGGGTCTAGGACTCCCGTTTTTCCCTCTTTGATTAACCTTCCTAGCTTTCTTAGCAAAATCGATCTGACGGTTGGAGGGCAGCAGGGTATTATGGGAGAGGAAGGAGCTTGAGCCTTGGATCTGTCTATGCTAAAATTTGCCGGATCAGATCTGATATCGGTTCAAAGGCCCTTCTGTGAGGAATAATGACATAGGATAACACAGTTATAGTAAGTACATAACTTTTCAAATAATCCCATATTAAACCATAGCATGAGTTAAACAGAAAAGAAAACAACCATAACAGTTTCTATTATTGTTGTCATGCAGTATACTTCTGTTCTCTTTTTAAAAGATTTGTCATTAACTTCAGCCTTACATAAATGCATAAATTCTTGCCTTCCCTTAAAGATCACACTTCTTTCTTGATATTATTTTGCATGTATTGCACCCACACATTTTTTTTTAATTTGCTCATTCCACTTTTCTAAAGAACCCACCTCTAATTCTTTTAACTCCTTTTATCTACTTTACCATATGCACAACTTCTGTTATGTGCCTAGTATAGATTCTGATTTCCAGTTTATAGTCCTTGCTTTTGGCAGCCAATACCATTAAACTTAGTAAGGAGTTGCCATGTTTAGACAATTCAGATCATGTACCCCAGTTCAACAAAATAATTTCATAATTCACTACCACTGGCTCTCTCAACAGTTCTGTCAAAGTACACAACAGGAAATTTAAAAAAAAAGATATATTTTAACATGTTACATTTTCTAAAAGCATATCTCCGATTACTGCTCTCTTCCCCCACTGCATCTGAAGCATTTGCTATCTACCAGAGGATAAAATCTTTTGAAAACTACTGGGGATATGAAATACCTATGTAAACAATTTCTTGCAAAGATCCTGGACTTTGCATGCTTCATAGCTGCTCTTCTCATTGTTCTTAAGCATGTTTCTTCTTGTGAAAAACATCAGGATGAATTGAGAGGGTTTTTTTTTGTTAAATGAGGGGGAAATAGACATCACCTATTATCACTTGAACCTGGAAACGGGATAATCACTGGATAGGAAACATGACATTTTTCTTAACAGAGTTGATGATGAATGAATGGGACTTCCCCTTTAGATACATGGATTATGTGAAGAATGCTAGGGTTAAAATATAGGACACGTGGAAACCTACAGAAACCAAAGGATGACAAAATGAAGTTCAGAAGAAATATGCGTTGGGGAAAATGAAAGCTAAAGTGACTATTAGCAAGCAAGTGTGCTAGATCTTTTTAAACAGGTCCTCATATTAAGGTAAGACTTTTGCTAAATGAAAGAATGACCACACAATGGACTGTTTAACGGTCTCCACTAAACACTATGCAAGCTTCTTTATTTCTGCCATCAACACTGTTTACTAGATTCCATTTGAGATCTCCAAGATCTGTATATATTAAAGATTTTAATGAATACCATTTTTCACAGCACTGTAGCAAAAGCAAATTCACTAATTCACCAACTGTTTGCTATTTCACAAATTAAACTCAACTTGTTCAACACTGACTTCCAACAGCTGAAAAGCTGTTGTCAATGTTCAAAAATCACATCATGTAGCTACAAATCAAATAAACTACACATACAGTTTCTCAAGTATAAAAAAAACTATTTCAAACTGATTCTGCACTTAAGGCTGTTCAGTTTTTTTAATTACTTCTTGTACCAGAAATGCTGCTGCATGCCGAGAGGTACTGTTAAATGTTTCACACTGAGTAGTCCTAATGTGAATAATGTGTAACTGGCTAAAATGATTCCATTGCTTATGACTGCTGCTGGATGGACTAATATACCCCTTACTTATGTTGCAGTGACCTCAGAATTATTTGTATTAACAGGTTAAGTGTACGGGAACTGCAAATGATGCCTGTGTCAAAGAATGGGGGAAGAGGGGTTGTGTTTTGCAGAGTAATTCATTCTGTGATGTATTAACCTAGATTCTATAACCAATGTTTAAAAAAATGGTATTACTGGCACTAAAATATTTCGCAACGTGAGGATAACAGAAGCAGTTTTGCAACCTTTTTAGAAGTTTATGTGAAGCTGTTAGCCCAGCATTTTCACTCAGACTTGCATATGGTCCATCAATCCTCCTGCCAAAAAAATTTGTAGCTATACTTTAAGTGCATACAAAAAAGACCTCATTATAACTTAAATCCAGACCAATAAACAAAACGAATGCAATTACAATAATAGTAACAACTGATGATGAAAAAGTCAGCACAAAATATGGTAGATTAGGAACAGCAGAAAGGCATGCTAACACACTGACCTGCAACTATGAGAAAAAGTAACTAGGCCAAATAAAGGTTAAATTATAAGCCGTGATATACAGTTTTCTTTGCTAAACAGACTCTAAATAAAATTTGAGTTTACCTGGTTGACAAAGGGAACTAAAGCATACTACTTTGGAGAAACATCCCAAAAATACCCAAAGAAACAAACTACTGGACTGTAGGTTCAGACAAAAATGGTAGTAAATGTACTTTAAAAGTGAACTTTAACATGCCGTACAATCAAGAAGATAACAAAGGCTAGTGTTTTAATACCCACCTGAAATATCACTTCAGGCATGAAAGCTAGTGTGTGTGTGTGTGTGTGTGTGTGTATGTAGGGGGGCATTCATGACTGATGTATATAGGCTAGAGTTTCTAAAAATTCTGTTAATAAAAATCAGAATAATATAATATTTTGGAGTCTTGGTGGAGGAAAACAAACACAGCACAATGAAAATCCAACTCCCACTCTAACACTATAATTAAAACATGACTGATAAAGCAAGCTACAGATGTACACACAGACAGGAATTGTCCAGTTACCTTTCAGGCTAGGGAAAGGATTGTTCTTGTCTCGTCCAGTTCTGCTTGGCAGTGCCAGATTTGATAGACTGAAGCTGGTGCTGTGGTTTTTATACAAATTGCCTGGAGGAAAACACACAAAAATTAAAATGCGCACCAGGCATACATTATCCTCTACAAGTAACACATAATCAAATGAGTGGTAATGTAGTATGCAAGGTAAAAAAAAAAAGTTATTTCCTTGTAACATGAACCATGCATATCACTATCCCAATCAACTTTCTGTTTCTGCTAAGCAGAGATCTGTAGCATCTGCCACTGTGCTGTCAACATGTGGTTAAACCTCATAATAGCAAAAAGGCAACTGTCACACCAGAAACTACTATAAATACCATGATGACACTGCTGCATCTTCCAAGACAAAGACACATCTAGAACATCTGCCATTTATTTCACCAGCAAAAATTGCATTTGCTATTACAACAATGTGGTCTTCACACTGACAACAGCAGGATGCAAGTGTCTCATCTATAGAGATCAAGATGTATTGTCAATTGTCATGGCAACACCACAGCTACATTATCGAATACCACAGGGTGAGAAAGTGTACCTACTGTCAGGATGTTTGGCACCTGCCATGGTATTAGCAGGATGTGGGGCACCCTCCAAACAGTGCCTGAATCTGTGAAATCTTTCATTCTATCAGCAGAAGGCACATCATCTTCCACAAAAAGCTTGAGACACTGGTCGTGACAGCAGTGGCATTGATGTCATCATAAATTACATCATCATCTAAGCCATCTTTTATGAACAGTTATGGTAGCTATTGTATATGGCAGCCACCTTAACCAGCAACTTTTTTTCTTTACATCAATACTGTATACTGTCTTCAAGAAACACACCATGATCTGTACTAATGGCACATACTGCAGCCACATCTGCTTCATTTGAGGTAACTGCTCCAGCTGTAAAGTTTGTTTTCATAATACATTTGCTAACATTTGCCATCATTATACTCTTATCTGCGATGTTTACCTTAAAACACCAGCTGTCCTCTGCATTCAGCTATACAGAGGTATTCTGTCTTATGTCTAAAAAAACAAAGCATGATACATCTCCCCAAACAGTACAAGAACTGGAGGTATGTACCCTGACATTTCAATAAGATAATGATCAGGTAAACTGCATTTTCGCATCTAGACTTGATGACATAATCCACATAAACAGCATGCAACTTGAACCACTCAAATGTAAAGACCACAACTACGGCATTAAACTAGAAAGGAAGCTACTAGTTCTGCTGGTAATTAGTAGGGTAGCACAAAATTCTTACCTTATTTTGGTACGTGTCCCTTTAATACCAGAATGTACAATTTATTCACTGATCACACATGGTGGCATATGCCCTAATCAGAGTAAACCTTAACATAGACGCTAGGACAGTGCACTGCCATATGCCTAGAACTATTTGCTGGGAAGGTAACATAACTGCCCTGACTACAGCGGAGTGGATAGCACTCCTCCTTGCAATACTCAGGGGGGAAACAGCACATTGTATAATCCACTGTACACAACCTATTACAGCACATGCATTTAAGCATTTCACTACCATAATTCAGGATAAAATTTGGAATGTGACTGTACTACAAATCAGAAAAGTACAGTTGTGTACACTTACTATAAATGTAGATGTTCGAGTGTATTCATTTTTACAGTCATTACATTTGGGTAATCCTGCTGGCAGGTTGCCCTCAGTCAGCCTGAATTCCAAAGTCCTGGGTCCTGCATCGGCTGCTGTCGCCCCTTCCCTGACGTCGAGTCGTCAGGGGTACAAAAGATGCGGCTAACACCATTTTCTTTAGTTTTTCTTGCCCCAGATGTCAGGTGCTCCCTAAAAGGGTAGCCAAAATTTATATATATATATCAATACATGTACCAAAATAAACTTTACCTTCATCTACAAGCAAATACACCACATAGGTTGTATTAATCAGAGAAGGAAGGATAGGTTCCATTAGAAGAAAGGGGGATGGCAGGTGGGTAACCTGGACTGCAACAGTGAATACACTCGAACATTTACATTTATGGTAAGTTTACAAAACTGTACTATGTTCTTTGTGTTTCACTGTTGCAGTCATTACATTTGGGTAGAGTCCCAAAGCTATGGATGGGAGGCTGGAGCTAAACACCATTAGGAGCGGCTATGAGGCCCTGCAGAACTGCAGTGGCAAAGCCTGCACTGGATTTAGAGTAGAGTGACAGATGACAGTGCTTTGTAAAGGTGTGCACTGAACTCCAAGTAGCAGCCTCTAAAATGTCCTTGGTTGGTACTCCCCTGAGAAAGGCTGCTGAAGTGGCTGCAGCTCTGGCTGAATGTGGCCTAATGCCCTTCGGCACTGGCTTGCCATGGTGTAAGTAGCAGAACCAAATGCAGTGGCCTATCCACTTTGAAATGGTCTGCTTTGAAATAGCCTTTCCTTGTGATCCTGCAGCATATGCCACTAGTAATTGCTCTGTCTTTCTGAAAACTTTGGTTCTGTCCAAGTAGAATCTAAGCTGTCTGTGTACGCCCAAAGAATGCAGAATTCTCTCCCCCTTGTTCTGTGGATTTGGATAAAAAGTTAGCAGATGAATAGTTTGGTTAAGAGCCACACTGGACACCACCTTAGGCATAAATGTCAACAAAAACGACGACAGATAGCTCACCTAGGCTAATGCTACAAACAAATTGTTTGTAGAAATTAAGCTGGATAACGCTGTCTGCTGAAGACAATACAAAATTCCCTTTAAAAGTGAGTTTTAATATATCCACAACTAAAAAAGTAAATAAAAGTCCCTTTTTCATTTACAAACGATAAGCGCATTCAAGAAAATCTTCATCAGATCATTAAAAGAAGTGGGACATTCAACTTACTTAAGTAAAAGTTTTTCAATTAATTAACCAATGAAAGTCTGAGGATCTTAAATGTACCCAATCGGTTATTTTATTTACATTTTTAATTGTGGATATATTAAAACTCACTTTTAAAGGGAATTTTGTATGGTCTTCAGCAGACAGTGTTATCCAGCTTCATTTCTACAAACAATTCATTTGTAGCATTAGCCTAGGTAAGCTGTCATTTTTGTTGTTTTCTGTATTCGGCAGTAAAACCTCAGCAGTGGGAAGATATATTTTTTACTTAGGGAGACCCTGTCTGGATAAAAAATTATAAAAGGTTCCACAGCCATCAGTGCCTGTAGCTCTGAAACTTGTCTTGCAGAAGTTATTGCTAGGAGCAGAACTGTTTTCCAAGATAACTTTAAATCAGCAGTAGCAGCTGGCTCAAAAAGAGGCAGGGTGAGTTTTTCCAAGACATAGTTGAGGTCCCATGCAGGCATTGGTGATCTCCTTGGAGGTCTTAAATTTTTGGCTCCTCTGAGTTACTGTTTTAATAACGGATGAGAAAAGATTGGTGGCTCTAAATTGTAATGAGCCGAAATGGCAGAGGCATGAATTTTAATAGATTAAAAAGATAGGCCTTTGTCCAGCATCTCAGTTAAGTATTGCAAAATCTGAGGAATATTTGGCACAGCTGTATCAGTTCCTTGTGCAAGGTTCCAAGCACAGACTCTCTTTCATTTTCCAGCTTAAGATTTTCTAGTACTAGGCCTTCTGGCCTCAAAAATGACATCCATCACAGCTTTACTGAGAGATGTGTTTTGAATGACTACATTATCCGCCATGCTGCCAGGTTTTAAAGTCCTGAGTTGGCTGAACAGGATCTGGTTGTTTTGCTGGGACAGTAGATGAGGTATTTAAGGTAAGGTCCAAGTTGGGCATTGAGACAAGTTCTTTAGGATTGGAAACCAGTACTGGCGGGGCCAGTCTGGGGCAATCAGTATCATTTTTGGCTTTTCCTGTCTGACCTTTAGGTGTACCCTGGGGAGGAGAGGCAGTGGAGGAAAGGCATATACTGATAGGTTTTTCCAGCTTAAAGATAGGGCATCCACTTTCCATGCTCGTCTGTGATAAGTCATCATGCAGAATCTTTTTAGTTGGTAGTTGTGAGGGGAGGCAAATAGATCTATGTCTGAGCATCCCCATTTCCTTGTTATCATGCTGACGACTTGTGGATCCAGCTAACACTCGTGGGGATCCATGAGATTTATGCTTAGTTCGTCTGCCAGAGTATTTTTCCTTCCTGGCAGGAATTGTGCCTGCAGATGTACTTGGTAAGTTAATGCTGTGTCCCACAAAGTCATAGCTAGTCTGCAAAGGAGGTAAGAATGTGTGCCCCCCTGCTTGTTTATATACCACATGACCATGGTGTTGTCTGTCTTTATCAGTAGTTGTCCCGGATGAAGTAGGTCCTTGAAGGCTGTCAGGGCATTCTGAACAGCTAGCATTTCTTTTTGATTGATATGTAGATGCATTTGGGTTGAGGACCATGTGCCCTGAATGCATCTTTCTGCCATGTGGGCCCCCCAGGCATAATCTTTCTGATGCATCCGTTGTTAGTGTATGCCTGGCTGGGGGTAATGTGAATGGCTGTCCCTTGTTTTGGTGACAAGCCTTTGCCAACCATCAAAACTCCTGTTGTAGGCAGGGAATGAGAGTAATCATTGTTTCCAGGCTGTGGCAATGTTGAGTCCAAACACTTTTTAGGTACCATTGAAGTTTCCTCATATGCAGTCTTGCATATGGAATTAGTAAGGATGCAGGATGCCAAGAAGCCCAAAGCCTGCAGAATTTTTCTTGCAGATAACTGGGCCTTTGTTGCCAACATTTTGATATAGGTAGTCAGTTGCCTTTGTTTGTCTGGCGTGAGATAAGCCATCTGGGCAGTTGTATATAAGCTTGCACCCAGGAATATTATCTCTTGAGAGGGTACTAGTTCTGATTTCTTTCGTTGACTGTGTACCCTAGGCATGTTAGAAGTCTCTTAACAAACGTGAGATGCTGTAGAAGAATGTCCTTGTTCTCTGCTTGAATTAGGCAGTCGTCCAAGTAAGGATATATTTGTATTCCTCTGTCTGCAGAATGCGATTACTCATGCCAGGCACTTTGTAAAGACCCTGGGCGCAGTAGATAAACCAAAGGGCAGAGCAGAGAATTGGTACTGCATTGAGCCAGCTTTGAATCTGAGGTATCATCTGCATAATTGTCTGATTGGGACATGCAAGTATGCCTCTTTTAGGTCTAGAGTTACTAGCCAAGCGTTCTTGCCCAGCATGGGCAGAAGCTGCTGCAAAGTCATCATCTTGACTTTTGGTATATCCAGGAATGTGCTCAGAATAGATAGGTCCAGTATTGGTCTCCAGGTCTTGTCTTTTCTGGGTACCAATAACAGTCGAGTAAAAACCTTGTCCCTGCTCTTGCCCTGGAACTTGCTGAATGGCCCCCATGTTCACATGGGTTGAGACTTGTTTTTGTGCCTCTGCCCATTGATTTTTTGGCAGATCTGGCAAACCGTTTGTGTTTGGCAGGGTATGGAAATGGAACTTGTACCCTTGTGACACGATATTTAGAACCCACTTGTCCTGGGGGTTCTAAATATCGTCCTAATTTTCCTTCTAAGGGTGCTGCTTGGTGTAGGCAGGGGGAAGTCATTGGGACTACTTCCTGTATGGTTGTGATTTGTCTTCTCCAACGACTGGAGGTAGAAGCACCCCATTTGCTTTGACCTGTAAGAACCTTGCGCCTGGGATCTGCCTATAGGGCATCTGGATCTGCCCCTTTGAGGTCTGTATGACACAGGAAGGGACCAATTCTTTGTAGGCCAGTGTCTACTAAACCTAGGTGGCTGTACTTGTAAAAAATCTTAGACAGTTGGCATAGATTTAGCTTTGTCCTCCATTTTCTTTAACACCTCCTCTGTCTTAACACCAAACAAAGTATCATGCTGTAAAGGGGCATCTAAAATTAAATTTTGACATGATCAGGTAGATTTTGTTCCTTTAACCAAGCATGCCTCCTAATTACAGAACCCGTAACTGCGGTCTTGCAGGAGACCTCCAAAGAATCAAAGCCACACTGCAAATTATGCTTTCCAACTTGTTCAGCTGCATGCAATAAATCCTGCATTTCCTTGTTTTCTGCACATTCAGAGTTTAATAACATTTTCTGTTTAAGCAATGCCATGACATGTTGCTGATATTTAAGCATATGAAACTGACAGTTTAAGGCCCTTATAGCCAAGGTAGCAGATGTGTAAAACTTTTTTCCCCATCTATCCAGTGCCCTAGAATCTGTCAGAGGGGGTAGGGTTTTTTGCAGTGGAAGCCTCAACTCATTTGGGACCCTGTGAAATAGTTTCTGGGTCTGCAGCAGGGTTTTTAAAAAGGAATTTATGAGAATCAGGAACCCTGTAATATCTGTCAGGCTTAACAGGAGATGGAGGTAAGGAGTCAGGGGTAAGCCTAGACTCCAAAAACACATCATCTACAATAACTAACACAGGTGGAATGGCTAGTGGTCTGTGCTGAGGTAGTAAAAGGAAATCCATAAGCCTCTTTTTAGATTCTGAAAAATCTTGGCTCTCCCAGTGGAAATGCTCCCTCAAGGTATGCAAGGTTTCCCCAAAAGAATAGTCCTTTGGAGGAGAAGCTGAAGGTATAGATTCTTCAGCATCAGAATCCTCATGGGGGGGGGGGGGGGGATATTCCTGATGAGAACAGGAATCAGAAGAAATAGAGACCTGATATGAAGATTCATAGTCAGTCTCTTGCCTAGGCCTCTTATTAGGAGGGGGATGGGAACCCCTGATCAAGGTAATAAAGTCTTCGGTCATTTTGAGCATCTGTTTTTTGGGCATAGAGGCCTGTCCACGTGGCTCTTGAGTTTGTTTCTTTGCTTTAGAAGGTGCTTTAGTCTTTGCCTTTAAAGCCAAGGTTGGGTTAATGTAAAGATGTTTAGGCCTGAATACACCCTCAGAAGCCGGTGCCTGCTCAGCAGTTTCGGACCCATCTGAAGCAAAAGTATCTGAGGCTCCAATATTTTGAGTTTCCAGCGGCAGGGCCGACACCACGTGGGTGTCGGTAGCAGCCTGTGACTCTAAAGTAGCGGGCGTCAGAGGCTGCGAAAGCGCCTGAGAACTGGCGAACTGGCAAATGGCTCAGGAGAAGCTTCGTCGCAGGTTTTGGGCCTCAGTTGTGTCTCTCTCTCTCCTTTTCTTTGCGTTTTTTGTGAACTCCAGTAGTCGGATGGCTATCCGACGACATTTCTGGATAATTAAACCAGCGTCCAAAATAGTTTAAAGCAAAATCATACCGACGATTAATAGTGCGTTGGTTAAATCTAGTACAAAACCAACAACCAGCAACGTTGTGATCAGGGCCTAGGCAAGGAATACAGTACAAATGAAAGTCCTTATGAGGTATTTGCTTTCCACAAGAAATACAATTATTAACTTTTTCTGACATCAGTCTCGAGCAAGAAAAAAGTTTCCACAAAGGAGTACTTAACTTTTTTGAAGACTTCGGATCTGAAACTCGAACAAGAAAATCTCAGGAGTCGGCCGACTGGCACTAGCAAACTGTTTCTGATTTGGGCACCGCGCAGCAAGAAAGACAGAAGAAAATGGCGTCGGCCGCATCTTTTATACCCCTGACGTCACGGAAGAAGCTAGAGCAACCGACGCAGGACCCAGGACTTTGGAATTCAGGCCGACTGAGGGCAACCAGCCAGCAGGATTACCCAAATGTAATGACTGCAACAGTGAAACATGAAGAACATCTACATACCTGAAGTAAGAATTCTATGCAGTCTCAGCCCTGTGTTGAATTAGAATTGAAATAATCATCAGAGAAGGGGAGGACCTAAACAGCTGATTACTAGTCACCCCTCTTCTCTTGGGAGGGAGTACTGTAGAATTTATCTGGTAGCCAACATTTCAGTTAGGACTGGATGGGACAGCAGGAACACCCCTGTGAGGACGCCAAGACCGAGATCAGCATCAGGGCACACGTTTCTCAGCGTAAGAAAAATTTGCGCATGGACACCAGTGCACTCCTGATGTGGAGGGAGAAGGGGACTGTGGTTAGGGCATAAAAAAGTACAGACACTGCAGTGGGAAACTTGAAGAATTCACTACACAGTCTAACTCCAGACAGCAGATAAGGTGGTCAACAATGAAGAGATTCTCCATGTCACCTGGCTGGCAAGATGAGGGACAATAGGTAAGCGTGTGTATTTGTGTGCGTGCGCGTGCGTGTATGTTTATACATACATATTTCTTTTTTTTTTTTATTTACTGACATTTCACTACCAGAAACTCTGAATGGGTAGGAGCCCATTTACAGTGGAGGCCAAGGGAGAAAAGCTTCAAAGTGTTACAAAACATTTTAAGAATAATTTTACAGTCTAAGAATAATACAAAAAACAAATTAAAAAAAATTATACTAAATTAAACATAATATGAAAACATTGGTTAAGAATAGGGACAAGTTACATGACAATGATTTAATAGCTAGAAAAATTTGAGCCAATTAAGAGAGAATTTAAATATAAGTTAGTATAATACAAACAGGAATTGCAATAAGAAGTGAGAGAAACAGAAAAGCAGGCTTATACAACACTTAGAGAGAAAGCCAAGGGAGAGAAACTGATAGAAGCAAGGAAGTGAGTGAAGATGGGAGAGTAATGAGATGTAAGGTATGCATACGTATTTGTTCACATTAAGATATATAATTTATCCTAGTGCTGAGCAAAAACAGGACAATCTTTTGTCTAGGAAGCCTTTCAGAATGGTTTTGGAGGATTACTGACTTGAAGTATAAGAGATAAGGCCTTCAAGTCCTTATCAACATATCATAAGTACAGACAATTCTCGGCAGATATGACAGATATATTCCTCATTAATCTTGTTAACATATCTTGACTCTTCGTTGCCCAGGAAGAAGAGTTTGATCAATCCTCCTTTGAATAATTTTTTAACTACTTTTTTAAGGGTCTGTGAGGAGGATTTTAGAAATGCTGTAGCTTCCAATTCCACTATTAAATGGTTCAATTTATCCATTGATGAGAGTAAAGCCTTATCTGACTTGACTCATGATGGGAATGTGAGAGTCATGAAGGCGGATAAGGGTACTGGTATAGTGGTTATGGAACAACAAAGATATGTTAACAAGATTAATTAGGAACTTGACAACAATGATTTTTATGAAAATGTGTCTCCTGATACTGTGTACTCTAACTTTGAACGTATTGATAAAAAGTTAAAGTCCTTACTGGAAGGTTCAAGTATTACAGAGGAAGAATTTGAGTTTACGTCTTCACCTAACCTGTGCTTAGCCAAACTTTTTGGCATCCCTAAGGTCCACAAGAATGAAAGGGATCCTCCGTTCAGATTAATTGCTTCTAATAAATGCTCAAAAACAGAGAACATTTCACATTACATTGATTTTGTCTTAAATCCCTTGGTACAGGTCACCCCCCACTATATTAAAGATTCGTGGGACTTCTTAAATATGTTGTTTGATATTGATGTGGATTTCTCTAAATGCATTTTGGTTACATTGGATGTAGTTGCTTTGTATACACGCATTCCCCATACTGAAGGATTGAATTATGTTAAACATTTTTTGTTTAAATATGTTAAATTTCCCAAAAAGAGGATTCAGACTTTAAA
>NC_056743.1:245801453-245811453 GCF_019279795.1 Protopterus annectens
ATATATATATATATATATATATACACATATACATATATATGAATATATATATACACACATACATATATATATATATATATATATATATATATATATATACACACACACAGTAAGTAAAGGATATGGTATTGCGGAGTTTAGTATGGGTACATCATACCATATCCTTTACTTCCCCCTTGCAGGACCCATGTTAGCACTTGTTTTTGTGTACACACGGGTAGGGTGTTACGTGACTATTTACAAATTACCTTAAAAGCGTTGTCATTTACTGGTGGGGCATTGTATTGTCGGGGACGTACACATCGCATAGCTGTCATGTCGATGTTTTGAACGGTCGATCCTTTCATTTCGGAGAAGTGACTTTCGTTCTTTTGAAATGTCGATGGAATCGTATGAATCCATATATATATATATATATATATATATATATATACACACACACATATATATATATATATATATATATATATATATATACACACACACATATATATATATATATATATATAGATACACACACACACACACACACACATATATATATATATATATATATATATATACACACACACACACACACACACACACACACACACACATAGATATATATGACATATGGAAAATCTCACACATTATCCCCCTACACAAGGGTGGTAACTCAAATGAATACTCTATCGACCTATAGCCCTACTATCCCCCTTAGCAAAAATAATGGAAAAATGTATTCACCTTCAGCTTCTAAACCATTTAATTCAACATAACATACTTGCTGAAAGCCAACATGGCTTTAGGCCATTCCACAGTACTACTACTGCCCTCTTATCTTTCACTGACACCATAAACAAAAAACGCAATAACAATGTTCTCTCTCTTCCTATTTATTGATCTCTCAAAAGCATTTGATATGGTAAACCACTCTCTACTTATAAATATTCTGAAATCACTCTCTCTTGATACTTTGGCTGTACAATGGTTTTCTTCTTATCTCAGCAATAGGCAACAAGCTGTGATCTGGGACAATAAACTATCATCCCACCTTCCAGTATCACTCTGTGTCCCTCAAGGCTCCATCCTAGGCCCTCTCTTATTCTCAATATTTATCAATGATCTCTACCTAGCTATTCCTCAGGCAACATGCATACAATATGCAGATGATTCAACTTTAATCTGTGCAGCTGAATCTATATCAGAATTACAATCCCTAACTCAGAAAATATTTAACATAGTTGAGACTTGGTCATAAAACATTGCCTTCTCCTGAATCCCAAAAAAACAAAGCTCCTTCTCTTCACACCTACCCGTAAATCCATGCCCTTAGATTTCTCTGTCATTTCTAACAATGGCACCCTCATATCCCCTGATTCTACCACCAAACTCCTAGGAATAACTATAGACAATCACCTCAGCTTTGATAACCATATTAACAATACTATAAAAACAGTCAACAGAAAAATGGGCTCCCTATACAGGATTAAATATTTTCTCACTCCAACCGCCAGAACTACTATTGCCCACTCTCATCTAATCTCAACACTCCTCTATGCCTCACCCATTTACACCAACCTGTCCAAGAAGAATCTTCTTAAACTCACTACATCTTACAACAACATTGCCAGATTTGCTACTGGTAATAGCTTTAGAACTCATCACTGCCAGAATCTAAAACAACTAGGATGGCTTGAACTGCAAAATCAGCTTCATTTTAGCCAACTAACCATTGTTCATAAGATCCTCAACCAGCCCAACAACATTCCTATACTCTCAAACCTCATTACCCCATATAAAAATCTTAATTCCTTACACTCAGCTAACAAACCTCTACTTAGTATTAATAAGTCTAATATAACATGGCAGGAAACTCTCTGTTTTCTTACACAACTGGGAAATACTGGAATCTTCTACCTAGTGATCTTATATCACTTCCTTCCCTACCTCATTTCAAACAAAAACTCAAAATACACCTTAGAACACACCGGTTGTGCCCTTGCACTAACCCTGACTAACATATAACTTCAGTGACCAAGTTTCTCCTAACTCCTCAATTATAATTTAATGCTCTTTCTGCAAACTTTAGAAAAATATCAAACCTACTTTTACCTCACATGGATATCTCATTCAACATGTTATCAATACTCTTATACAACCATTCTCATGTAATTGTAAACCTTAAGTTTAATCTGCCTCACATGAATATGTTATCCCATATTATTGTAAATATTTGTCTTGTAATAAACTGTAAAATGCTTGTATCTACTGCTATGTTAACTTGACTGTAACCCGACAAACACTTTTTGTATTTGCAACCGCATACATTTTGTTATAATGCATCTGTCTTTGGAGCTTTTCTCCCCGGGCCTCTACTGAAAATGGACATATATCCAGTTAGACTAGCCCGGTAAACAGATGTAAAATAAATAAATGTAAAATAAATAATAAAAAATAAATAAAAAAAAAAAAATATATATATATATATATATATACATATATATATATATATATATATATATATATATATACACACACACAATTGGTAACTTGTAACAAAATTAAAATGACTGAGTTCTCTTCGTTGACCCTTGAAAACAGTCTCACAAAACCATATCTCTGAACTTGACTGTTTGCCATTTTCTGTCAGACTTCTAAGGTAGAGATCTAGTCACAACCCCCTCTTTAATAAGGTCTTAAAAAGCTTTGTCTTAACTGTTTCATAATCTTACCTAATAGAAGTAATGCGTTTGGCATGGAAGAATTCCCCATATGGCAAAACTCATAAATGGGGACAGTGGTGATTGGTCTATCATCAAAAATGCATTTGCTTAACTTACCACAATCTTTTTGCCCTTTTCATACCACAACTGTGCATCTCAGTACATTTGTTTTGATAAAGGATATCCCTAATCATTCTGCCTTAATTCTGAAAAGAAAAGATCAAATTCTTAGAAAGCTTTTGCAAATAAATATCAAATAATCAATAAATCTGCTGTAGTAAAGTAAATGTTTTCTGAAGAATTCAGTAAATGTAACAATGTGTTACAACAGGTTTGATTCAGTTGGGAAACAAAAGATGTTATCGCTATTCCAGTGATACGGGTATAATACATCCTTTCAAAGACACAGCAGTTATGCTGCAAATAATAATCATAATAAAACAATTTTTTTTTTACCAAAAGTTTATACAACTAACTCAAATACTGAGTACTTAAGTTCAGTAACTCCTTACAGGCTAGGTGCAAAGATACAGTGTTTATGTTCCAAGTTTACTATTGAGAGACTTTTCTACTAATCTACCTGCTGCTTTTCACCAGGCACACAAGCTACTGAAGGCAAAAGACCTTTGGTTGGGAACCTGCTCTACAGCATAAATGAATAAAGCTACAACTTCAGTCTGTTGTTCAACTAGCTGTTTAGGAACTAGAAGAGCTAGACATGAGATGATGGGAATGAGCAGACAAGGCTGGCTCACCCATTTTTGGGAAAGAATTATGGTTCATCGGGCTGCCTGCTACCAACAAGCAGTGCCTTAATGACAACAGGTTCACAGTCAGGAGCTGGACATGGGCTTTGCCAATGATGTCGGCTCTCTCTGCATGTGTAATACACATACACAGGCAAAAAGAGTAGGAAGTCCTCATGCTGAAACAAGTGCTGACAGCAGCAACAAAGGACAAGGACAACACCTACAGTTCAGTGAAAAGTTCTGCCATCAGCAAGAATGACAGCTAAACTGCAAGGTGGAGGAGAGGCAGACTAAGGGAAGGGTGACCAGCAGGTACACTGAAAGACCACAGGACTTACAGTCAGGAGGCCCAAATGGGTGGGACAGGCCAATCAGTGTGAAGATGACACTAGGCGAGAGCTGATAATTTGCATGCAGCCAGGATCAGGCAGCTTCCTTCCTGCCTGGATGTTAACTGGCTATTGTCCAGGTTAGTGATCTCTTAAGTCACTGACACTGAACTAATGGTCCCAAGGCTAACTGAAGGAAGGATGGTTGGCAGACTGAAAGATTAGGAAGGTAATACCTTTGGTGGGATATTGGTAACTTTTTTCCAGGAATATAAATAGCCTCAGAAAAAATGAGTGTAAATGCTCAAAAATTCAAAGTTAAATATCAATACTACATCAAACAAAACACACCATTAGCTAGAAATAGCAGTAAACAACTTAAATTCCCAAAAAAGGTATCAATCTGGGAGAAAAAGAACTGGAGACTTTGATACACACTAATTATGAAATACCAGGCTCATGGCAAAGGCTGCTCTCCTCTTTGTGCCTAGCATATGCATGACATCTCTGAGGTAAGACAAAAACCAGCTCACACAGCACAGAGTCTGGCTGACATTTGTCAGTTTTACATATATCAGGAAAACTACTGTTGGGCAATAGTACATGCAATAAACATCTTTGATTCCCATATCTACACTAGTTTATCACACAATGCATTTGACTAAACAGCTTAAAATATACATTTTGTATAAATGGATAATTCTGTAGGAATGCATTACTCCCTTGAAGGGGAAAGGGTCATTGACTCCAGAATTTGCCAAGTATCTGCAACCAATCTTGCTTACTCTTTTCTCACATGAACAGTGCAATTTGAAAGCATGTAAATTTAACGAAAATTTGCAGTTTCACTGACTATATTAAATAGGGTTGCACTTAGAAGGCCGAGGTTGTCAGGTGGTCGAACGGCGACAATGTCGAACCAGACATTGTCGAAATACAAATGTCGTTTCCATCTTAAACCATGTTAAAGCCCGTTCCGAGTTTACGGCGATTTGTATTTTGACAATACTGGAATTCGATATTCGGGGAAAGGGGTAGACGATATTATCATTCGATGGTGTCACGTTCGACCTACCAATGGTAAACCTACTAAATATTGCACTATGTAGTATTCCACTTACTTTTCATTTACATAAAACTTTTTTGGGGGAAGAGGGTTATTTTTAACTGTTAGTTTCAAGGAAGAAAACCATACCTTTGCACTTAATACAAATCAATTAATAAGTATACTGTGATGTATGTGAATTCACAAGGCCATGTTTTCATACTCGTGACACCAGAGAACTGCGTTTAAGCTCCCATGGGGGGAAACAATCTTCTGCTTTCTTTTGCTACAAACAGTCTTGCACTAAACATTCTGTATCTGCCTAAACTTACTTGCAAATGACATTAGACTCCCAAACCCTTCACTGCTGTTGTTGGAAACTGTGGAATTTGGAGAGCTGGCGCGAGAGTCAGACTCCACATCAGAATCACTCTGCAGCTTCAGACTGCTTGGTCTCAGTGGCTTCTGAGGCCTAAGTGGAAAAAAAAAAGAAAATCAACAGATGGACTATCAAACTCTTCAAATGGGTACAGTAAAAATATATATATTGCACACTTGCACTTTAATTTTAGACAATAAACATTAAAAGTTCTTTCAGCTGAAGTGCCATGCTTCAGTAGAATAAGACACCCCTTCCAAACATGGCTGTACAAACTATTCATATTCAGAATCCAAAAAGGTTTTATTAACCAAAACAGGTAAAGGCTTTCATAGAAAGCATTCTGCTTCAGACCATTAGTAATACTTTCTGTGAAAGAGGTTACCTGTTTTAGTTAGAAGCTTTTTGGATTCTGAGTGTGAATCATTTGTACAGCCATTTTTGGAAGGGGTCTTTTATTCTATTGAACTTTGTTGCCGTTGTAGAGACCCCAACCTTCACTGAATGGTCTTCGTTTAATCTTGGTATACTTTGAAGTACCATGCTCCTTACCTTCAGTGCAACCTCTTAATTACAATATATGAAAGAAACAGTAAACCTTGAAACCAAAGAAAGAGTATATCATATTTTTTTTTTTAACTGGGATTCATGTCAAACGAATAAAAGGCTAACCAATAAAAACAACAACAATGAAACTAAAGATAATGGACAAAAGTTTCAACCACTAACAAACTAAAAACATTAAAACAAGTCTTTTTTGTATGGGGTAAGGTCAGCTGGATTTCTATGGACAGCTTTGTCCCCACAGTCTCTTAGTTAAATTTTACCCCAGTGCTAGCTGTGACAATGTAGAAGGATAACATCCTGACTACGGCCCAAATGACCCAGGTTCAAGTAGCTGTTTCGGAAGCTGCTGGAGCGGGGGGTAGGTAGGACAGGTGTACCTATCCAATGGGGAAGGGGCAGTCCAGGAACACCCAATGCCATAATCCCTCAGAGGAGGTGCAGCCATGCACATAGATGGGACTTGAGCTATGCTTATGGTCATAAAGCAGTTTTTAATTGGGAGCTCACAAAAATGTACAGCTGCAATGAGAAAGGTGTACTGGGCTCCACAATGATGCAGGCCATGCAACTTGCACCTGAGGGAAGGAAAAGGCCATCACCACCATGATGTTATTATGGGTATAAACTCCTGTTTGCCTGGATGACATCTCTGCACTGGGAGGCCCAGTACAAATGAATGAATGGGCTACTCAGTTCCACGGGGGGGGGGGGGGGGAGGCTTGCTTGGCGAGAATGTAGGGAAAAGCAGACAGAAAAAAAATGAAAATACCAACTTCACATTCACAGACCTGTTGAAAATTCGCAGAGACCATCAATGTCAAAATTTATTCAAGCTTCACCTGCAGTACTGTGCTGCAAAGAACAGCAAAACAAAACTGCAACCACAGTCTATTCTTTTCTATATCTCATAAAAACTAAACATCTTATACTAAAAGTTTAGGAAAAAAGTTATTCTACCCCAAACCCCAACGATTACTCCCATACATTTGCATGTTATCTAACTCACACAAGCACCATAGAATGTTCAGATATTAAATCTATGAAACTACCATGAATAAAGATTATATTTTAACATACAGAATTCAATCTATTACTGCACAATTACATAAAATTACATAATATCCAAGTCACTGCAAACAGTTCCAACAGTCAATGGGATTAATTAGCTATAAATGACTAACAGCATTGCAATAAATCCATCTCTTTTCTAACTACTTAAGTTCAGTTCAGGACTTATGAAATACATTACATGTCACGTAAAAAAAATGTTTACAAGATAAAAATTAATAAGATAAAATTATTTTCAACATTCACTAGTTTAGCCTTATTAACTGGACTGAAAAATACATATGTACCAAGCGAATTCTATGAAAACAATTCTTGGTTCAAAGCCTGTTGGTGTCAATCCTGCTGGACACTTGTCCCACTGGGCTTCTAGATGCTATTTACTTAAGCTTCTAGGAATGTGCATAATTTTAATGTGAAGATTTTGCTATTAATATTGAAGTATTTATTTGCATATCTGTATTTAGGTAACGTGCAGTGAACAGTGAGAATTTAGGGAAGCTAACACAACAGGAATGTGATGGAAGTGTGGCCAGGGAGCCAAGTAAATTTCTTAATTCTTTTTGAGTGCAGAAGGCGTTCTAGTGGGACATGCCAAGACACAGAAGAACTGAGGTTAAGAAAAAAAACATTTATTGTAATGGTAAATGTTTCTAAGTGTTAACATTTGAAATAAAAAGCTATTACCTGTTCCATTTACAAGTGAATTGTCAGAAAAGTAACTGAGTGAATGCTGAAGGCATTAGCAAGAAAATGGTTGACAGACTTTCATAATGGGGCAAAGGAATTTGGGTCAACTTTGGAAGTTATTAAATACTGCAACATGATCCTCATATTATTACGATGAATGGAAAAAAGAGGGATTATGAAGCAAATTGGTCAACCAAAGTGGCTCAATTTTTATATGAAAGGATAACTGATCAACTGTTCAAAATACTTTAGTTCTATTTTTAATTAATCCAAAGTTTTGTTACAGTATACTCCACACCCGAGCTTCGTATCATTTCTACTAGAATTCTTGTTTTTCTAAATCATTCTATTTCAAGACTTCCTTAGCAATTAAGCTCACTTTTCCCACACGTGCTTTGATATTTTTGTTTCTATCATACATGGCTCGAAGTCAACTCTTATCAATAACTGGGGTATTGCTTTGACTAATGTCTAACCCTTCCACTTCTAGAATGTAATGTCATTTTAATTATTTTGCAGTAAATCAGGCATTCACGAGCCTCTGTGTCCAACAGGCATCAATATTTTGACATGTTACTCTCATACGCTTTTCCCACAGAAATTCCTGGATAAATCGTATTAGTACCAAATACTTATCCCCAAGATTTTCTACAAAACATCTTCCTATATAAAGTAGTGGAAAACCCACAAACATTTTGACTGCTTGAACTCTGTGACAGTAGTCTATTACCAAGTTATGAAAAGAAGGATAGTACAAGTCTTGTCGATTATATTTGCCCAAGTGGTACAGCTAACCTAATCCAGCTGCACCTCTCAAAACATGCTCCATTCTTTCCATTTCACTCCATCTATTGCAGATATCTTTAAAAATGTCTGCTGAGCTACACGATATGACAGCCTCTGGGCTCTGTCTTTTGTGTCCTCCTGTCTCGTCTATGAAATGACATTTCCTTCATAGGTTTTGCTTTCTTTGCATTTGACAAAAAAACGAGACATTTGCTTTAGCAATACAATGCTTTGTTAAGGAATGGAGTATTACCAGCCATTCTTCTTTCACGTTGGTAAATTATAGTTTTATGCCTCCTACCAGCATCACTTCCTACCCCTTGCACAGCCCCCAGAATGAAACACTACATACAACTGCCACAAACAATGGATGAAGAACTAAGCAGCTCGAGAGCATTGCCCTGGTTATGCACCCTGGCATCCAACTGGTCTCTGATATTTTATAATGAACTAAAATTATCCAGCATGGCGCGCATAAAGTGCATATTTCAGGGGTTCCAAAAGAGTGTGCTGCAGCTCCCTGGAGAGCTACGGCTTACTCACAGAGGCGCCGTGAACTAATAAGCTTAGCTGGAAAATAAACTGCAAACAGTTTTCAGTTAAGCTTATTAGTTCACGGTGAGTGAGAGTGAATGCAGGAATGAATGAAGAAGTGTGTGTGAGATCGGGAGAGTGAGAACGATGTGTGAGTGAATGCATTTATGAATGAGGAAGTGGCTGTGTGTGTGTGTGTGTGTGTGTGTGTGTGTGTGCGTGTGCGTGTGTGTAAGAATGAAAGCAGGTATGAATGAGGATGTGGCTGTGTGTGTGTGTGTAAGAATGAAAGCAGGTATGAATGAGGATGTGGCTGTGTGTGTGTGTGTCTGTGAAAGAATGCAGGTATGAATGACAAAGTGACTGTGTGTGTGTGTGTATGTGTGAGATCGGAAGAGTGAGAGGGATGCGTGAGTGAATGCAGGTATGAATGAGGAAGTGGCTGTGTGTGTGTGTTTGTGTACGAATGCAGGTATGAATGAGGGTGTGTGTGTGTGAACGAAGTCCCTTTTTGTCCCCCTATCATTTTAGGCTTTGTCCAGATTTTTAGAGCAAAAAATCTGGACAAAGCTTAAAATGATGGTTGGGGGGGGGGGGGCACAAATAGGGACAAGATTTTAAATATTGCTCTTACAAACTTAAAAAAGTTGATAGAATAATAGGTTTTGCAAGGATGTGGAGTCAAACTCAAATATTTGTCATTATTTAATGACTTCAATCCTCAACTATTTGCCAGAAAAGTACAGATTTTAGGAGGAACACACCAAAAATGAGGCAAAAATCTGGACATTCAATCACACCCACACATGCACACAGTCACTTCCTCATTCACACTTGCATTCACTCACACATCGCTGACTCTCCCCATCTCTCTCACACACACACACACACACAGTCACTTCCTCATTTATTCATGCATTCATTCACACATTGCTCACTCTCCAGATCTCTCTCTCACACACAAGACTATTTTGCTTTCATGCACACATTCACTCACACAGACACACACACACATACAGGCATTCACTTACCTGACGGCCCAAGTTTTGCAGCTCATTAGTTTGCGGCTCCCCAGGGTGCCGCGGTGCACACTTTGGGAACCACTGCTCTAGAGAAAAATGCAGAACTTGCACTTAAATTAATCAATC
>NC_056743.1:245816453-245846453 GCF_019279795.1 Protopterus annectens
ATGTCGCACTTTCCCCGACGTCAGAGCTTCTGGGGTATAAAGGCATCAGCCGACGCCATTTTCCTCAGTGTTTCTTGCCCCAGATGCCAGGTGCCCTCTAGGAAGGCTAAATGTGGATAAATGTTGAAAATTCCAAACAGTAGCAAGCAATATCTATATATACATATATACATACAAACAAATACACCATAATAGATTCCCCCAGCTAGCTGAAGAAGGGGTAAGCACCCTAGGAATACCTATGAGAGCTATTTGAACATTTAGATTATTAGCTTGACCCTAGCTGAGTACATATGGCACTTCATGGTATCAAATAAAAGCTTACAAAATGCTATAGAAGTTATCACTGATCCCTGCTTTTTGCCTACTTACAAAGTTGGAGAAATTTATACTTGTTTAGTAATAAAATATTCATATATATATATATATATATATATATATATATATATATATATATATATATATATACACACACACATACACACAAAAGTACAGTTTTGTACCTACCATAAATGTAGATGTCCGATAGGTATGCATCTGCAGTCATAACATATGGGTTGTCCTGCCTCAGGCAGCCCTTCGGTCGGCCGGATTCCAAAGTCTGGGTCTGGCCTCGGCTGTCGCACTTTCCCCGACGTCAGAGCTTCAGGGGTATAAAGGCATCAGCCGACGCCATTTTCCTCAGTGTTTCTTGCCCCAGATGCCAGGTGCCCTCTAGGAAGGCTAAATGTGGATAAATGTTGAAAATTCCAAACAGTAGCAAACAATATCTATATATACATATATACATACAAACAAATACACCATAATAGATTCCCCCAGCTAGCTGAAGAAGGGGTAAGCACCCTAGGAATACCACAGAGGGGAAGGAGGGTGGGTAATCCTGACTGCAGATGCATACCTATCGGACATCTACATTTATGGTAGGTACAAAACTGTACTATGTCCTTCAAGGATGCATCTGCAGTCATAACATATGGGTAGAATACCATAGCCAAACTGGGGGAGGAGGTACTAAGATAAGGAAGGTGTAGTTAAGATCCCCTGTAAAACTGCAGTTGCAAAACCTGCTCGGGATCTGGAGTATAAAGGTAGATTGTAATGCTTGGCAAATGTATGCACGGAGCTTCAAGTAGCAGCTTCTAAAATGTCCTTGGTAGCCACCCCTCGTAGGAAAGCTGTAGTGGTGGCTGTGGCTCTTGTGAAGTGAGGCCTGATATTTTCAGGAGCTGTCTTTCCATGAAAAGAGTAGCAAAAACGAATGCAATTTCCTATCCATTTTGAAATTTGCTTTTCCTTGCACTCCAGTTGCATATGCTACAAAAAGTTGGTCAGTTTTTCTGCTGGTTTTAGTTCTGTCCAGATAGTAGCGTAGTTGTCTGTGTACATCCAAGGTGTGCAATAGTTTTTCCCCCCTGTTCTGTGGGTTAGGGAAGAATGTAGGCAAATGAATAGCTTGGTTCAAGGATACCCTGGATACCACCTTTGGCATGAAAGTAGGATTGGTTCTCAGAGACACTCTATCCTGGTGAAAAATAAGGAAAGGCTGCACTGCCATTAGTGCCTGTAACTCAGATACTCTTCTTGCTGAGGTGATTGCCAGAAGGAAAGCAGTTTTCCAAGATAAGAACTGTAAGTCTGCTGATGCTGCTGGTTCAAAAGGGGGTAATGTTAATTTTTCCAGCACAAAATTGAGATCCCATGTAGGCAGAGGGGGTCTTCTTGGAGGTTTTACATTTTTGATCCCTCTTAAAAATTGTCTGAGGAGAGGGTGAGAAAAGATAGGTGGATCCATGTTGTACTCTGCTGAAATTGCTGAAGCATGAATCTTAATGGAAGAATAGGACAGGCCATTGTGGAACAGTTCTGCTAAATATTCTAGGATGTGTGCCAGGTTTGCCAGTGTGATATTTGTACCCTTTGATGCGCTCCAAATGAGGAATCTCTTCCATTTAGCTGAGTATGTCTTCCTTGTGGAGGGTCTGCGAGCCTCCAGGATAATGTCCTTGACCCTCTGAGATAAAACAGTTTTGTTTTGTTTTAAGCAATTTTCCAGGCAGTTAGCTGCATTGTTTTCAAGTTTGGATGCAGGGTCTTGAAGTTGTTCTGCGTTAGAAGAAGAGGCCATAGGGGTAGAGGCCATGAGTTCGCCCGAGACATGCTTCTCAGTAGCGGGTACCAGTGCTGCCTTCGCCGGTCTGGAGCTATTAGTATCACCTTTGGCTGTTCCTCCCTAATCTTCAGTAGAACTTTGTACATCAATGGGAGAGGTGGAAAAGCATACACTGTTAGGGCATTCCAGCTGAAAGAGAGAGAGAGTCCACCCTCCAGGCTTGTGGGTGGTATACTCTTGAGCAGAATTTCATCAGTTGGTGGTTGAGTGGGGAGGCGAACAGGTCTATCTCTGGCATTCCCCATTTGCTTGTTATGATTTTGAAGATGTCTGGATGCAGCATCCATTCGTGAGCATCCATGGTAGTTCTGCTTAAGGTGTCTGCTAGTGAATTCTCTTTTCCTGGTATGAATTTGGCCTGCAGCTGGATGTTGAGATTCAGGCCTAGGTTCCACAGATCCATTGCCATCCGGTATAGAGGGTAGGAATGCATGCCTCCCTGTTTGTTCATGTACCACATGACTGTGGTGTTGTCTGTCCTTATCAGCAGATGTCCTTGCTGGAGGAATGATTTGAATGTCTCGATTGCATGTTTCACTGCCAGCATCTCCTTTAGGTTTATGTGCAAGTTCTGCTGGTCCTGAGACCATAGGCCTTGGATACACTTGTCCTCCATGTGTGCTCCCCATCCTAGGTCTGAGGCGTCCGTGGTGATGGTCTGCCTTGGCTGTGGTTTGTTGAAAGGCAACCCTCTGTTGGACTGGCAGGCCTGAGCCCACCACAAAAACTCCTTTTTCAGGCATGGAATGATTGGTATCATGGTTTCTAGACTGTGCCTGTGTTGAGACCATACATTCCTTAGGTACCATTGTAATTTTCTCATATGTAGCCTGGCATGCGGGATCAAGATTATGCAGGATGCCATGTAACCCAGGGCCTGGCAGGACTTTCCTTGCAGTGAGCTGAGTTTGTCTTGTCAAAGCCATGAAATAGACTGGGAGTTGCTTTTGTTTTTCTTCTGTGAGAAAAGCCATCTGAGTCATTGTGTCCATATCCGCACCCAAAAAAGTTATCCTTTGGGATGGCACTAGTCTTGACTTCTGGATGTTGACTGTGTATCCCAAGGCCTGTAACAGGTGCATGACACAGGCCAAATCCTTTATTAGTTTTGTCTTGTCCGCTTATATTAGGCAGTCGTCCAGGTATGGATAGATTTGAATTCCCTGAAGCCTGCAATGTGCAATTACTGATGCCAGGCATTTCGTGAATACTCTGGGCGCAGTAGATAAGCCAAAGGGCAATGCTGAGAATTGATAATGCTCTGATCCTGCAAGAAATCTGAGGTGTCTTCTGCAATCTGGTCGTATAGGGACGTGCAGGTATGCCTCCTTGAGATCTAGAGTCACCAGCCAAGACTCCTTGCCCAACATGGGAAGAAGTTGCTGTAGGGTCAGCATCTTGAATTTTGGCACAATGAGATATGTGTTTAGTGCGGACAAGTCGAGAATAGGCCTCCATTGGTTTTCTTTTCTTGGTACAAGGAATAGTCTGGAATAAAATCCTTGGCCTTGTTCCATAGATGGTACCCTTTCTATAGCTTTCATCTGAAGTAAATTGTGGATTTGTCTTAAAGCCTCTGGCTTCTGGTTTGGTGGAAGGTTTGGCATTCCGCTCCTTCTTGGAAAAGTGTGGAAGTGAAACCTGTATCCTTTGTCTATTGTTTGCAATGTCCATTTGTCTTTTGTAATGCAATACCAGTTTTTCGAGAATAAAGACAGCTTTCCGCCCAAGGGTGCATCCAGTTATTCCCTGGTAGGCGGAATCAGAGTCAAGTCATTGTGTCTGTCCTGTGTAAGTGATTGTAGTTGCAGCTGTGGCACTACTCCTCTGGTTGGCAGGCTGCCACTGACGACCCCTGTAGGCATCCTTTGATTGACCTCTGCCTCTTGGGCGTCTATTCCTGCCCCTCTGTGCTCTGGAGGTGTCTGGAACGGACCAATTTTTTGAAGGCCAGTTTCTGCTGAACCTCGGAGGTTGAACCTGCAGAAAATCCTTTACTGTTTGCACAGATTTTTCTTTTTCTTCCACTTTCTTTAGAATCTCCTGTGCAGGGGAGCCAAATAAACTTTGTTTTTCCATTGGAGCATCTAGGAGTTTAGCCTTGACATGGTCTGGCAAGGATTGCTCTTTTAGCCAGGCATGTCTTCGAATTACTGCCCCAGTCATAGCTGATCTAAATGAAGCCTCCAGTGCATCATAGCCACATTTTAAGAAATGATTACTGACCTGCTGAGAGTTGTGTACCAAATCCTGAAGGGACTTTCGTCTAAAGGTTCAGTAGAAGAAAGCTTTTTATTCAGCTGATCTAACAAATATTCCTGGTACTGTATCATGTGGAATTGACAGTTTAATGCCCTGGCAGAAAGAGTAGCAGATGTATAAACCTTTTTCCCCATCTCTCTAATGCTCTTGACTCTCTTTCAGAGGGTAGGGGGTTTTTGGCAGTGGCAGCTGCAACACCTTTTGGGCCCTGAGAAATAGTTTCTGGGTCTGCAGCATGGGCTTTATACAAATGGAAGTGAGAATCCGGGACCCTGTAATATCTGTCAGGTTTGGCAGGGGCCGGGGAAGAGAGTCAGGGGCAGAACTGACATCATTATATGCATCATCAACTACAGTTAGCACAGGTGGTATGGCTAAAGGCCTATGCTGTGGTAAGTGTAAAAAAGTTCTTAATCTTTTTCTAGAATCAGAGAAATCCTGACCCTGCCATTGAAAGTGTTCCCTCATTGAATGCAAAGTTTCCCCAAAGGAAAATTCTTCAGGTGGGGAGGCAGAAGGAATAGAGTCTTCTGCATCTGAATCCTCATAAGGAGAATATGGCCCTTCCTGATGGTCTGATAAATCAGATCCATCCGAGGAGTAATCTGAGGAGAGTGGTTCAGGGGGTTCAGTCCTAGGCCTTTTGTCAGGGGGAGGGTGGGAGGCCCTGTCTGGGTGAGGTTGGGAACCCCTAATCATGGATATAAGGTCCTCAGCAAGGCTGAGAATCTGAGAACTTGAAGAAGGTCTCTGAGAAGTAGCTTTTGCAGGTAAGGCTTTTGAAATTTTAGCTGCTTTAGCTCTGGAGAAGGCCTTAATAGACATAGAAGCAGGGGGCCTAGCTGCCCCACGTGCAGGAGTACAAATGTCCAATGGAATGGTGTCGGACAATTCTTGTGAGCTTGCTTCTTCGGTAGGGATTTCTGTAGCCGATGCAGCCGGGGCCTCTCTGGCCTCGGTTGTCGGAGGTATGATTTCGGCAGAAGTAAGAACCGAGGACTCTGTTTCAGCCGAAACCGAGACACTCGCGGTAGGCCTAACCGTGGTTTCAGCCGAAAGTGTGGGCCGCGAGTGTCGGTCCTTTTCCTTGCGTTTTTTGGCTAAATGTGTAGTCGGAGTCTCCGACGGCATTTTATATGCAAAAGTGGACCCAAAAAACACTTCTGCAAACTCCGACCGACGTCTAAGAGTCTGTCGGTTGAAGGAGGCACAGGCTAAACAAGCTGATACGTCGTGGTATGGGTCTAAGCAAGGAAGGCAGTAAGAATGGAAATTCTTATGAGGTATTTGTTTCCCACAAGTTAAACAATTATTTACTTTGACATCGGCTGAGGCAAGAAAGAGTCCCCAACGGGGTACTTAGCTTTTTTAGAAGTCTTCGGTAGCTGAAATCTCTGGATCTGACCGACCGGCACTTGCGAACAGCTTCTGCTTCGGGCACCGCGTGGCAAGAAAGACTGGGGAAAATGGCGTCGGCTGATGCCTTTATACCCCAGAAGCTCTGACGTCGGGGAAAGTGCGACATCAGCCGAGGCCAGACCCAGACTTTGGAATCCGGCCGACTGAAGGGCTGCCTGAGGCAGGACAACCCATATGTTATGACTGCAGATGCATCCTTGAAGGACATCAGTGGATATAAAATGTTTACACACTCCTGTTAGAATGCCAGATTTTTGTGACATAAAAAATGATACCACAGTTAAGTCATTTCAAGAACTTTCCCCACCTTTAATGTGACCTACAACCTGTACAATTCAATTGAAAAACAAACATCTGTAAGGGGAAAAATATAAAAAATAAAAAACGTACAATATGCTGGTTGCATAAGTATGTACACCCTTAAACTAATACTTTGTTGAAGCACCTTTTGATTTAATTACAGCTTTCAGTCTTCTTGGGTACACACCTGCCATCAATTAAAGAGACTCTGACTAACCCCAAATAAAGTTCAGCTGTCCTAGTAGGATTTTCCTGACATTTACTCAGTTGCCTGCTACAGCCATGGTTCACAGACAGCTTACAAAGCATCAAAGGGATCATCATTGTTGAAAGGTATCAGTCAGGAGAAGGGCACAAAAAAATGTCCACAGCACTGGATATATCATGGAACACAGTGAAGACAGTCACCAAAAAGTGAAGAAAATATGGGACAACAGTGATGTTGCAAAGAACTGGACATCCCTCCAAAACAGATGAAAAGACCAGATGAAAACTGGTCAGGGAGGCTGCCAAGAGACCTACAGCAATACTGGAGGAGCTGCCGGAATTTCTGGCAAGTACTGGTTGTGTGCTACATGTGACAATCTCCCGTATTCTCCATATATCTGGACTATGGGGTAGGGTTGCAAGATGGAAGCATTTTCTTACACAGAAAAACATCCAGACCCAGCTAAAATTTGCTAAACAATACATCAAGTCTCCCAAAAGTATTTGGGAAAATGTGTTATGGTCTGATGAGACCAAGTTTGAACTTTTTGGCCACAGTTCCAAAAGGCACATTTGGCACAAAAACAACACTTCGCATCACCAAAAGAAAACCATCCTCACAGTGAAGCATGGTGGTGGCAACATCATGCTTTGGGGTTGCTTTTCTTCAGCTGGAACTGGGGCTTTAGTCAAGGTGGAGGGAATTATGAACAGTTCCCAGTACCAGTCACTTTTGGCCCAAAACCTTCAGGCGTCTGCTAGGAAGCTGAAGATGAAGAGGAATTTCACCTTTGAACATGACAATTATCTCAAGCATACATCCAAATCAACAGAAAAAATGGCTTCACCAGAAGAAAATTCAAGTTTTGGAATGGCCCAACCAGAGCCCAGACCTAAATCCAAAAGAAAATCTGTGGGGTGACCCGTAGAGAGCTGTGCACAAGAGATCCCCTTGAAATCCGACAGAAAAGTATTTAAGTGTGTGCACAGTTATGCAACCAGCGTATTGTACGTTTTTTTCATTTTTTATACTTTTTCCACCAATAGATTTTTGTTTTTCAATTGAATTGTACAGGTTAGAGGTCACATTAAAGATGGGAAAAGTTTTGAAATGATTTATTGTGGTCTCATTTTTTTATATCACAAAAATCTGGCATTTTAATAGGGGTGTGTTAACTTTTTATATCCACTATATATTTCTGTAAACAGATCAAGCACTGACCACAAAAAAACTCAGTGTGGAAAAACATTTCATATGCCTAATTACCCATAGATGTCAGGAATGGTTCCTTACAGAAACCGGTACTTGGTACCAGGTAAAATGGGTGTTACTTTCAGGAAATGTTATGAATGCATGCCATATAATAATTATATTAACTTGAATCAAAAAGCGTTTACAGCATACACTCCATGTTATCAATTGAAAACACAAACCATGTTGGAAAAACTATGCACTGACAGTTGATGTCTAAATAGCACTATTTTGCAGATATTTACATTTGTTCATTAAATATAAATACAAATCATAATCATGCAAATAACTTAAATGGACTACATCTACAAAACTATTTCACAGCAAACAGAAGATAACATCAGCATCAACAAATATCACTCTGACAAGCTGTGGTCTGTCATTTCCATTCTTATATTATAAAATGGATGCATTCTCTAATTTCCTGTTCAGTATGAACAGTCCTCATGTCTGACAATCATATCACCACTGTGATGAGGAATATGCGTTGTCAAAATTTTGTGTTTTTTAACTTTCTTTGTAACTTTCACAGTTTAAATTATATACAGTTATTTATGTTTTACTATCAAGTACTTGACCCAAAGGCTGTCAAGTCCTCCATTGCGTGAAACCATTCAGCAAAAGTTGGAATGCAGAACTCCAGTACACAAACACAAACACCCAACCTCAAAACTCCCTACTGCTCTGGATCCAGGAACAACCATTACCACTGGTCCAGAAAGGGGGGGGGGGGGTGGCAAGGTTTGACAATTGGTAATGTCTGTTTTCAACACTACAATTTTCACAATGTGGGACTTGCACAGGTGGACTCTTACCACCTGTGTGTCAAGTACATGATAGAAAACCTTATTTACAGATCTGTCGCAAAACTGCATTCTTGGGAATTAAGCTCCAGTGAAAGCCATCCAGCCAAGAAATATGCAGGTGTCAGAAGGTATAAAATTCCACTGCGGCTAGGTGTTAATGAAGTGGTCAAGAAAAAGGTAAAGCTACTATACTGGCTTTACAAAGATAAGAATAGGTTCACAGCTTGAAATGAGAGGATCTTAAGCCTAGCCTTGCACTCCCATGCTAGATTTAGCCATTAGAATTTATGTATGAATAACTCTAAGGTGGGCAGAACAAGGACATTTTGAGACATTTACTTGTTGCCACTATCCATGCAGAACATGGGTGTTAAACTAGGGCTAAATCTGCAGTTGCCCATTCACTTTTCCAAATTACCTTTGAGCACAGTAAGAGCAGTACTTTGCTTTATGTGGACAGAAGACTGTTACATAGAAGCAGTAGTCACTAAATATATACCTATCCCTAATGTGGTTATTCCCATTGTGACAAGTGTTTGGAGAGCTACGCCATGACAGAGACATCATTCTTTTCTATTATCAAGACATTGTGTCACCTTACCCTCTGCTGCTTTACTTACCTTTGCTTACTGCTCCTCTGATTGTTTTCCTAGGGTGAACTCCTCTTTGGCTCATCCCGCTCGTTAAGCTGCTCACTCCCCTACCCTGCCCCCAAATTCCACCCACCCCCAGTGGTCCTAAACTTATACTCTAACTGCCACACCCCTATGCATTAGGACCAATCTCTAACTCCTCTCCTTAAAGTGCTATTAACTCTATTATATTCTCACTTTACCCCTATCTCCTCCCCCTTAAAGAACCATCACTCATTTACCTTTATCCATTACCCTACCACTCTATCCACAAATATCCCTACATTTAACCACCTTAACCTAAACAAATGGCTCAAGGATCCTGTAAACCCTTACCTTACTACTCCTAATTATACTTATCATTCCCTATCTACTTACTCTCTACAAACGTCATAGATTCCTAGGACTGCATACCCACATCACACACACCTCTGTCCTTACCCCCAGCTCCACTCATAGTGTTAGCAACCTCCCCAGCTCAGCTAAGTACTCAGCAGCCATATTTCATAGACTCCATCACATCTCTCAATGTAACCCACTAGCTAGAAAAAATAAGAACCTAATTTTTAAACTTCTACAACTCATCCTAAAAGTTCATGTCCACTCCCTGTTAGATGGTGATATACACCCTAACCCAGGTCCTACCACTATCACACCTACACAGCCTGATACACCAACAAATTCAATCACACAGACACTTACCAAGCCCCCCAACTCTCTCCTGATAGCTCATCTTAATATTCGTAGCATCAATAACAAAATAGCTCACCTGCATGCCCTTATTGATGTTTATTCCTTTGACATCCTCTCTCTGTCTGAAACATGGCTTAATCCATCAATACAAGACAGTGCAGTTCTACCCCCTGGCTATAATATCATAAGACGTGACCGTAACACTAAAAAAGGAAGAGGCGTAGCCATACTTTATAAGAATGGATTACAAGTTACCTTGTTAGACTCCAAACCTCCACTTTGCAACAATGCAGAAATTCTTCTAACTAAGATTCAGCTTAACAAAAGCAAAGCCACATATCTATCATGTGTCTATCTTCCCCCAGGCAATAACATCAACACAGAGGCTATCCTCAGCTGGCTCTCAAGTAACTACCCCCAAGAAACCATTATACTTGGAGATTTTAACATTAACTGGAACTCCTGTATATCTGAGCAGCCTTCTACTCATATCAACTTATATGGTTTTACCCAAACTATAACATCCCCAACCCGCACCAATAAAACTAACAACAAAACTAGTACCCTTGACTGGATACTCACTAATACCCCCCAACTAAACTATAAAACAGGCACCCTCCCTGAGGACATAAGTGATCACTTGCTTACCTATATAATCAGAACAAAAACTGTCATCCTAAACTCTACCATCTGTAGAACTATTCGCACTACCAAAAATTTTAACCCTGCTCACTTTCAAGCTGAACTAGTCACCTGTGACTGGTCACCCCTGAAATACCTCCCAATAGATAATGCCGTGAAATACTTTAACTCTAAATTTCTAACCATTTTAGAAAGCCATGCCCCATTACGCAAAGTTAGAATTAGAACCAAACCTGCACCATGGCTCACCAAAATGACCAAACAAAAAATCCTCCAAAGAAATAAACAATGGGCCAAATGGCGCTCAACAAAAAGCTCCTCATACCACCTGCAATTCAGACAGCTAAGAAATGAAACAAAAAAAGCCATATTAGCCGATAAAAGTAACTACTACTACCAACTACAACAAACCAACCAAAATAATCCCCATAAATTCTGGCGAGGTATCAATAACCTCCTACACCCTGGATGCTCAAGTACTCCCTCTCCCTCTGGCTCTAATCACAACAACCCCATCCAAATAGCTGACTCATTTAATACTTTTTTCACTGAAACCATACAATCCCTAGCCAACCAGCTATCCCCTAACACCCCAGGCTCTGCCACAACCTTTACCAATAATTCTCATCAATTTCATTTTCAGCCAGTGCCCACTTCACTTATCTGTAACCTCATACAGAAACTTAAACCCACTACTCTCTCTGCTGATAAATTACCTGCAGAATACCTGCAAAAAGCTGCTAAAGTCATAGCCTTCCCCATATCCATCCTCATTAACAGAACTATTTCTGAAGGATCTATTCCCCTAATCTGGAAAGTCACATAATTCCCCTGCATAAGGGCGGTAACTCCAAAGAGTTGTCCAGTTATAGGCCCATAGCTATTCTATCTCCTTTGGCAAAAATAATGGAGAAATGTATACACATACAACTGTTAACCTACCTACTCGATCACAATTTATTAGCACCCTGTCAACATGGCTTTAGACCATTTCATAGCACCACCTCTGCTCTCTTATCCTTCACTAACCATATTAACAGTAATCGTAATATTGATAATCTATCCTCAGCTGTTTTTATTGACCTGTCCAAAGCATTTGACATGGTGAATCACCACCTCCTTATAGACACACTCAAAAACCTGTCATTGGACAACCATACTATACAGTGGTTCCAATCATACCTACATTTATTTTATTTTACATTTGTTAACCGGGGGTGTCTGAGCCGAAAAGGCGCTTTTTCAGCAGAGGCCCGGGGAGAAAAGCTCCACAAAGAAAAAATTACAGACACATTTAGTTATTTAGACATAATCAGTATACACACAAATTACAAGAGACATGTTTTTACAGTGGTATGCGGCACAAACAGTTACAGTGGAGAGAACAATCAAAAAAATATTAATTTTAAAAATAAAGGTAAGTAATAGATTTGTGGTGTACAGCTGAACTTTGGAATGTAGGTAGAATACATAGTACACAGGTACAGTACATACATTGTAGATTAGCCAGTGTTTGTGAGTAAGATTGAAAAACTATTATCAATTGCTCTAGATTTAGTATGTATATGTTATCCTCTTTCACTAGCCTGGGGAGCAATCATGGCACTGCCAACTTTGCTTGAGATGTTGCCTGATGAGGTCTTTAAAGGAGGCTTTGGATGATGTGTTTTGAATGCTAGTAGGGACAGAGTTCCATTTTTTAACCACCGAACTACTATATAGTGCATCTCCAAAGCTATTGTAGCTGTTGGTGACTTCTAGTAGTAGTTTGCTTGATGATCTAAGAGGCCTTTTGGCTGAGTGATGATGTACTAGGTTTTTGAGGGCAGGACACTTATTGGGGAGGTAATAGATAGAATGAAAGAGGCAGAGCTGATTGTAGGTTAGGAGGTTGGGCAGTTCAAGCCAGTGGAGCTGTCTCAAAGCAGTACAGTGATGAGTTCTATATGAGCAATTTGCAGCAAAGCGGGCAATTCTGTTATAGCAAGCTTCCATTTTGCTTAGTTCAGTTTAGTTGAGATTAGTCAGAATGGGAGATGCATAGAGTAGGGTGGATAGAAGTTGGGAGTGAGCAATGGCTGATCTTGTGTTGTTGGTAAGAAATGGTTTGATACGGTAGAGTGATCCCAGTTTGGCATGTACTTTTTTAATATTTAAGTTCAGATGACTATCACATTTTAGGTGGGAGTCTATGGTTATTCCCAATAGCTTAGCCTGTGCCACTGGAGCAATTGGAGTAGCATTTGTGGAGTAGATAGTGAATTGACCGTTAGTGTTTTTGTTAGAACTGGTTATAATCATAAGCTGAGTTTTCTTTCGATTGAGGATAAGTTGGGCTTTGGTAAGGTAGTTTTCAATGTCAGAGAATGCTAGTTGAGTTGTTTGCAGGAGGGTGGGAATGTTTTGTGCAGCACAGATTAAGGTAGTGTCATCTGCATACTGAATTATAGATGCATGCTGTGTGGAGGTCATTTGTGAAGACTGTGAATAGTAGTGGTCCTAAGATAGAACCCTGTGGGACTCCTATAGTTATGGGCAGCTGAGGAGAGAGAGAATTTTCCCATTTCACAGCTTGGTACCTGTCAGTTAAGTAGCTTTGGAACCAGGTAAGAGTGGAATTAGATAGATGATATTGGTTTAGTTTGTTTAGCAGGATTTGGTGCGAGACTGTGTCAAATGCTTTGGACATATCCAAAAAAAGAGTTGACACTTGCAGGCCTTCATTTTTGAGACGGTTTACTGTGTCTGTGAAGCAGAGGAGTGCTGTAGTGGTACTATGGGCAGGTCTGAAACCATGCTGAGTAGGTGACAGGATGTTGCAGTCTAGGAGATAGTTTAGCATCTGGGTATGGATGCATTTTTCCTAGGATTTTGGCCAGGGGGGAAGAGTAAAGCAATGGGTCTGTAGTTATTAAGTTCAGTGGAGGTCCCGCCTTTATGTATGGGTGTAACATAGGATATTTTCCAGAGTTTGGGCACATAGTTTTCAACAATTGATCTGTTTATGAGAGTGGAGACTGGGATAGCAATAGCATCTGCTGTAAGTTTCAAGAAATATCTGGGGAGTAGGTCGGCTGCTGTTGATGAGGTTTTTAGTTTGGAGAGCATGCTTTTGATTGAAGTGGTGGAAACTGTTTTGAGGGTAAAGCTTGTATTAGTGTTATTTGTGTTGGGGGGGATAGTGAGGAAGGAACTGTCCTGTGATACTAAGGATAGAATTGAGTTCACAAAGTGGGAGTTGAATTGTGTTTCGATGGGAACTTTAGTGTCAGGGGTGGTTGGGTTTGGAGGTAGCCTTTTGGGTGGATTTTAGTAGCTGGTTTACATTTTTCCAAAATTTTTGTGGGTTGTGTTGGTATTTAGTTTGTAATGTTGTGTAGTAGGATTTTTTTGTCCAGCCTAATGCATTTTTCTGCACGGTTGCGCAGTTATTGGTACTTACTTAGGCTTTGTGTTTCTTTGTTTTTTTGATAGTAACGCCAGGCATTGTCTCTGGACTTGAGGATTTGTTTGGCTTCTTTACTGAGCCAGGGGTTTGCAAAGGTTCTAACCTTGATTTTGCGCAATGGAGCGACAGTGTCTAGGTGTTGTAGAAATGTTTTGTTGAAATATGCTACAGCCTGGTCAAGTGGGAGGGTTTTTAGGGGGGTCCAGTCACAGTTACACAGTTAAGTGTTGAGGACCTCAGGAGAGAATTTTTTTGTGTTTCTAGTGGATATATACTTAGTGGTTTTGCATATGCTTGTTCTACTATGTATAAAGTATATTATGCTGTGGTCACTTAAGGTGTCTGGGAGACTGCCTGTGTGAGGGTAGAATGTGGGGTTGCTAGTTAGGACCCAGTCAAGGATGGATTCCCTTTTAGATTTATATCACACCTAGTTGGAATTTGGACTAGCTGCTGGTAGCCATGGAGATTTATTAGATTACTTGGTGGTTCTGATATACAGGTGAACCAATCTAGGTTGAAGTCCCCCAGAATAAGGGTTTCTTGTGAGTATGTGGAAGAACACCAGGATAAGAAGTCTTCAAGGCTAGCAGGTATATTACCAGGTGGATTATAGATCACAATTGTGGTGATGACCTTTTTAGGGTGAAGTTGAAGTTGTGAGATAAGTATGTCCCAATTATTGGGGAGGGTAGGAGTTTGGTAATTGATGGACAGTTAAGTTGGACTTGTAGAGTAAGGCAGTTCCACCCCCTTTACGAAGTGGTCTGTCTTGTCTAATGATATTGTAGCCGGTAGGGAGAACTTCTGAGTTAGCTATGTTTTTATTTAGCCAGGTTTCTGTTAAAGCAACTATGTCTGGGGAGTAGTGTGCTATTGTGGCCTGGAGTTCAGGTATTTTATTTTTGATACTTCTAATATTAATATTTAGCATTAAAAGATGGTTGGTTTTGCTGCTGTTGTTGATTTGCCCAGGGATGAAGAAAGTGGGGGTGTTATGTTCTGACATTTGTGTTGGAGCAGTTTGTGTTGGACAGGATGGATTTGGGCCTGGGTTGGGGTGGATATCCCCACTTATGGTGAGCCTGGAGTTAAAATGGTTATACAGATATTGGAGTTTGGTGAGGAGTGTGAGAAAGTATTGTGTTTTTTTGGAGTAGGAATGAGAGTATATGTGTTTAGTTCTGAATTGGTCCTTTATGTAGTTCTTGAATAATTGTGGGTAGATATTATTATAATGTGTGGTGTCTGTGTATGAGAGTGCATAATGCAGTGTTGTGCTACTAAGTTTAGGGATATTGCTAGAGTGATAACTTGTGGTGTTGTAAAGAATTATGAGAAGACAGACTAGATTTAGTTGTGTGATAGTCATGGTTATAAAGTTTATGTTGTTTCTAGGTGGGGGGTCTGAATAGGAATTATAGGGTTGCACTATATGTGGATGGGAAGTAGTGTGGGTGATGCAAAAAATGCCTAGTGGGAATGAGAGTGATTGGGAGTATTTTGTGTGGAGCAAGTTGGTGTGGTTTAATGTGATATGACTTGAGGAGCTGTGATTGGTGGAGGTGATGTGAGGGTGAGCTGTGGGTGTGGCTATGATTACTATAAATGTAGAGGTAGTACTGAGCGGGGCAGAGACAGAGCCAACCAAGGCAAGAGAAAAAAGTATTACTTTACAAATCTGAACACTTTTAAAACAAATTCCTGAGGTCTAATGGCTTACCGGCTAGCAGAATGTAATTGCTGAAGAGCACTTGTATCCTAGTGGGAGACCAGAAATTTAAAGATGGCTCCATGCAGGCAACAGGCTGTACTATGGGAAAATACTTTATCTTCCCACGTCCCAGTCACTCTAGGGGTCCCACAAGGATCTATATTAGGCCCATTACTCTTCTCCATCTTTACAAATGACCTTCATTCTGTAATTCCTCAAGCTGACTGTATCCAATACGCTGACTCCACACTCATATGCGCTGCTGCTTCTGAATCAGAACTTCAGTCACTAACCCAAATGACCTTTAGTACAGTTGAAAACTGGCTCCTACAAAGACGTCTTTTCCTTAACCCCCAAAAAACAAAAATGCTATTATTTACCCCCACCCGCAGAACCTCCCCACTTAACTTTACTATTACTTCAAATGATGGAACTATAATATCTCCTGAACCAACCACCAAACTACTCGGGGTACTAATAGATAACAACTTGTCCTTTGAACCTCACATTAATAACACCATAAAAATAGTAAACAAGAAACTAGGTTCCCTCTATAGAATAAAACCCTTTCTTACACCTCCAGCCACGGTTACTATTGCTCGTACCCACCTCATCTCTACCTTGCTCTATATGCCTCCCCTATCTATACCAAAATATGTAGAAGTAATCTGAGTAAACTTACATCCTCCTACAACAATATTGCCAGATTTGCAGCTGGGTCCTCCTATAGAACTCATCACTGTATCAATTTGAATCAGTTAGGATGGTTAGAGCTGCCAAATTTAATACTTTTCAATCAATTAATAGTAGCCCATAAGATCCTGTATTTACCTCAAAATACACCCATACTTACATCCCTAGTCATCCCCTATAATAACCTCAAGACCTTACGCTCGGCTAATAACCTACTTGTACAAATATCAAAATCCAACAACTTAGCTGGTGACACCTTGTTCTCCAATATAGTAGGTAAAGCCTGGAACATCCTCCCAAGCCAGCTAACCTCAATATCCTCTGTCAGCTTATTTAAAAGCAAGCTTAAACCCTACCATAAATCACACTGGCTATGCCCCTGTGTTAACCCAGACTAAGTACCTAACTATTAACTAGACTCCCACAATTCCTAGCCTCCCATGATCATGATCTTGTGTTGTCTCACTAATTTTTAGTGAGCTTAACCATCCTTAGGATTTTTTCTCATGTAAATAAGTATATACTGTGGAATGATCAAACACCTTCATATAGTATCACAACCTGTGTGTTAAATAACACTATAAATCCATCCTTGTTTGCTGTTCTTCTATACTCTATCTATTGATCTCTAGTGTTTTTCTTTCTTAGGTTTTTGTGAGACCTTAGTATCTCATCATAAATTACTAGGTGTATCTAATTTTGTAATATGTTATAAAGATTTGTACTACACCATTTCTAATACAAATGTATTAGTCTTATTCATCTATTCTTAGATAAATTTTTCCTTTTTCCTACTGAAATATAAAATATATAATCTTAGGCTTGTACTATAATTGTTAAAACTTCTTATGTACCAAATTATACTGTTATTGTCTTTGTCTTGACCTTTTATGTTGTTGTAATTTGTCAATCTTTTCTCCCCGGGCCTCCACTGAAAATGAACATATATCCAGCTGGACTAGCCCGGTCAACAAATGTAAAATAAAAATAAAATAAATTATATTCAATTCTCAGCCTAATAAAAGCAGAGTTGAATGGAATAATTACATATGCTGTGCAATGAAATACAGTCTTCATTTATAGCTTCATAGGTGTTTACTAGGCTAATGACCACAAGGGCCTTTTTAAGCCTAGCCATGCATCCCAAATCTCTGACGAGTCCTGGTGCACTTGATAAGTGTAAGCAGGGGTTTGGGAGATAAAACATTTGCAAGCTAGGGCCTGGGAGATGAACCATTTACAGGTTGCATGTGTAAATTAGAAACATAGGTGCCAAACCAGGGATGAATTTCCAGTTTCCCATCCAACTGTCCAAGTTGCACTTGAATTGGGTTAGGGAGGAAGTCTGCTTCACAAGGATGGGGAGCCTGTTCCAGAGATGGGATAATCTCTGGGATACACACGTCTCTCCAGCAGATCCTATTTACAGCACAGGCAAGTTTTAAGTGTTTAGAATGGGTAATTCTGGTGCTGTTTGTTTTGCAGATATGCAGGAGATCCATCAGAGTACAGTCTAACAATGCAGTTCAGACTACTAGCCAAGTGTTCCTTGAAAGAGACAGCCTGACAGTTCTAAAACAATGCTTCCCGGTTTGCAAACAGAAAAATAAAAATGTTATTGGGCATAAAAAGCTATAATGCTATCTGCTTTTTCTTATATTGTCACAGTGTTGTTTAATATTATGATTTCCACAATCATCCCTAACTATGGGATCTACTTTCAAGGATGTATTGTCAAAGGATATGGTTATGCAGCAGTAGATACATGTAATCAAAGGAGAATTGGTTGTTAACTCAGGTTCCCAGTTCCTAGACTACGGGATCAACTTTCAGGGGTATGTTATCAATCTGATAACACATTTCTTTGCATAGAAAAGTTCCTCTTTGAAGATCTTGGTGTCCTCTGGAGAGTTTATTATAGCAACAAGTTCACAGTCAGCTGCAAACATGGTCAGCCATAAACCCTTAACATTTGCTTTAACCTCCCATATGTAAATGGTAAAAAGGAGTGGACCAAGGACTAAAGCCTGGGGTACTCCACAAGACCGATATTATATAGGAGGTAGAACCACCCACCCTTATTTCTTGGGTTTTGTTTTTGATTAAGCAGTAAAGGTTTATCTACAGTAGGAGTCTGGGATGACTTCTAATGGATTTGTAAAGTCTCGATATGTGGTGTGCACTGATATGCCCTCTTCCATTGATTCAATAACCTTCTCAGAGATGAATGCAAACACAAACGCTGTGGACTGCAAGCACCACACACCCAAACAAGCAATAGGCTTTCTGTAAATTAAAACTGTTTATTCGGACTAGTACTGTTAAGCGCTTTTCATCCCACCAAGTTGTGGGACTTTTTCAGACAACTAGAACAAGACAACAGCTATAGTTAAATCAATGCGTTGGCGCCAAAATACAAGCGCCGTGGCCAACTGATTTAATCACTGAAGTTTAAAATGGCTAAAGATGCTTAAAAAGACTGTGTAATGATCCAGAATCCTGGATCACATAACATATTAATTAAAACATCAAATAATCATTTATACATAATATTATACATAAATTAATCAAAATACATTTTATAGAATTTAAAACGCTATATATGACAGCTCCTGTATAGTCGCTATCTTAAAAAATGTATATACGTGAATCCTGTAAACACACATTCTTATACTGTTGAAACAAAAAACAAAAATATACGTGTATGAGAACTATATATTGTGACAGACAAGTACTGTAAGATGAAGCTAAGAATATACACAGTATGTGGGTGGATACTGTTCACTGGAAAGAGCAAAGGGATAGAACACAGAGGCAAATAGAAGAGGAACAAAGAAAGGAAATGGAAGAAAAGGGGCGACATCTAATTATGCCATTGAATAATCGTATAGTTCAAGATGTAATGAACATTACTACCTTGCGAGAATTAATACACAATATGTAAAACAAATGTATTCTATACATAGAATGTTGAAATTATTGTAGGACATAAATAGAAAAATCTACTGTTACATACATAGACCTGTATGAGTAACTATAACATCTGAAAAATAGGTTAATGTATGACATTGGGAACATAACAAAGCAATTATAACCTAAAGGTACAAGCTTTCTAGCTTCAATATTGGGTAAAGGGAACATATCTCATTTAGTTCGGGCATAACACTGGCATTGCAACAAATCTGCCAGTATAATTCCAAAACCTCTAATTGTACTTGATGTGGTCCATCCCTACCATCTAAAAGAACAGTATCTACTGCTCTAAACAAAAATGTGTGGTTAGGGTTTTCTGCTATATGTTTTGCTAAAGCATTGTCTGGTCTATTTTACTTAATAGCATACAGGTATTCATAGACACGTTCATGTAGTTTTCTGTCAGTTTTCCCAAAATAAAATGTGGTGCATTGTTGACACTGGGCTAAATAAACTACACCTTTAGACGGACAATTAAATTTGTCTCTCACTTCATAGGTGATAATCCTAATGCTAAAAGTTTCACCTGTGTTCATGTGTGAACAATAATTACACATATTGCATTGGAACATGCCTTTCCTCCATGGTAATTCCTTTATCTCACTTTGCATTATTTGTTTACGATTCTTTCCCCTTTTCCAAACAATTCTAGGTTTTTGAGGTAATTTATTCCTTACATCTTTATCACTATTATTTATATGCAATTTTTATTTACTATTAAAGTGATAATATCACTATCAGTAATGAATGGAGTTATGAGTGCCAATTTTATTAATGTAACATCTGCGTTATGGACCTGTACTACTAGTTGGTTAGTACCACCCAGAATGGCTTGATATGTGCCTGCTTCTCTTTTTATTTTTACCTCATCAACCAGACTATAAGTTGTTGTGGGTACCCTCGTCTCATGAACATTCCTTTGAATAATTGGCATTCTTCAAGGAAATCCACATCTCTGGAAACCATGTGGGCTGCTCGAACTAATTGACCTTTGACAACTGATTTCTTCTGGTACATAGGATGATTACTGTTTAGTGAAGGAAAGTGTTAGAATATGTTTCTTTCCTGTAGATTTTAGCACATAAGGATTTGTTCACACGGTCTTTCCATAAATCCACATCTAAATATGCTATCCTCTCATTATTGTATATATGGGTGAAAGCCAAAAAAATCAGAGCTTGTATTGAAGAATGAAACCAATTCAAATGCTATTTTTTCATCTCCCTCAATCAGTTGAAAACCTCGTCAAGAAACAGTATATAAAATTTGATTTTATTCATCATTACAACATTCCTTCCTAACACTTCCTGTTCCCAGTATGCCATGACTAAATTCTCAAAACTCCCCCCGCATGGAGAGCCCATGGCTACACCTATTTTCTGTAAATAAATTTTATCAAAAGTCAAGAAATTATATAATAAAACTATGTCCAACATTTCTTCTATCAGGTTGACCTCTGCTTGTTCAGCACTGCTTTTCCTTAACATGAAACTCACCCATTCTATGCCATCTTGGTGGGGTATACATGTATACAGATCGTTCACATCAACAGTTAAAAAATTGTGACTGTCACTGAACTCAAAATTATTGATGTTTTGAAGAAATGACCAAGAATCCTTACATATTACTTTCTCTTTTCATACATATATTTGTAATATGTTGTCTACCATTTTTGCACAGGGGTAAGTGATGCTATTTCTGGCATCGACTAGAGGTCTCATGGCAGGGGGGGGTCCACCAGTGATTTATGGATTTTAGGAATTCCAAAGAGGATAGGTATTCTAGGTAATAACATAGTCAAGTAATTTAATGTTGACAGATTTAGCCTTCCCTCTATGAAAAAGTCATTAAATAATGATCTGATTCTGGTATATGCTTGTTGTAATTCATTTCTAGAGGTTTCTTGATAATCCTCACTATTTAATATAACTGACATCTTGTCAGTATATTGTTGCTGCGTCATAAGCACCTGTCCCCCTCCCTTGTCGGGTTGCATAAATCTCACCCCTGATTATTTCAATGATTGCAAAGCTGTTTTTTCTTGATTAGTGGTATTAAAAAATTTAGTATTCCTGTTCATATTGGAATGCAACATATTTCTTAAACCATTTTCACATATTTTTTCAAATAAGTTCAAGACAGGGTGCATTGGTGGTACAAATGTACTAGCAATGTGAAGATTATTGCTTTCTGTGGGGTCACCACCAAAAAACACTCTCAAATTCAATTTCCTTAGAAATAACTTTAAATCTACTATAGACTTGACAACATCAGCTCCACTACTAGGGACAAAAGTGTTGCCTCTGGCCAACAATTCAATGACAGCAAGTTCAATAACATTTGTGTAATTAAAAATTTTAAAATCATTGTCTGAATTATACAAGGTGATAAGTTTACTATTGGTGTTAATATTTACCTCCCCCTCTTCCCTCGTAAACTGGTGTTGTTCCTGTTGGTGTAATTGTTCTCGAAGTTCGTGTTCCTCCTCAAATTGTAGTGTAAGGCTCCCACCCGAAAATTTGCTTGTTGGGGAGTGGGTTCATCCTGAGGTGGGTAAACTACAGCCTCAATATTCCCCTTGTTATATTGTTCAACGATGTTGGTATCATTAAGTATAACATTATCCTGTGAATTTTGTACACTAGTGCCACCTTGTGTAATATTGTTCCTTTCATAAGGTAGTTTTGAACCAAACCAAGTTTTAAATTGTGAGGGGGGAGGTTTCGGACAGGCTGTTCCACTGCTACATGCTTGTCTGTCTCTATTTAGTTTTTTAAGTTTTCCTTCTTTAATTTTACCCATATATTGATCAATACTACCAAAATGTCTATCATAGTCATACTGGTATTGTGAAAAGTTCAAATTCTGTTGTATTGTATCATTCAGAATAGTTGCTTCATCCATAAGTGAAACAGATAACAGTTGATAATGTTTGCACATCACTTCCAATAATTCCAACCTTCTCAAAGACGTAAACCAGGTTAATTAAGGAGGATCTGCCCTTGATTACTTCAAACAGCCTTCAGTTGAAAGCTTCTACATAACTTAATCCGAACAGTCTTAGGTTGCATACAAACTCAACCCACAACCATATTTATTATTAACTTCATAATGATCCTTTCCACAGCATTATAGATTTGGCTGGTCAGGCTTATGGGTTTTACATCTACCCACATACATTGACACCCCCATCTTTATGTGAGGTGATGACTGTTGCTGTACTCCATTCATCTAATAGAAAGTCTGTTTGGAGGTTGATACTGGATAGAGTCTATAGAGGGTCTGACAAATCCTGTTTAGGACATGCCAGTAGGCAACCCTGTATATTATATGACCCATAGAAACAGTGTTCTTGGCCATGGATAGTGCCTTGAATCCTTGCTCTTTTGAGATTTTTTTTGTGGGGGGGTGTAGATGTGGGTATGTGATCTTGGATACAGGATGGGAGAGGGGTATGTTTGAGCCATCTGACTATGTGCTACATATACAAATAAGTGTGTGCAGTGATGGACATGGTTTTGTAGTTTCTAACATAAAGAAGGGTTTGTGGTTATGCTTCGGGTTTGTGGTTATGCTTCAACTGGGTGGCTATTTTTACTTCATATCTGGCTTTGGCTGATTTGATCAGGGTCCAGAGATCCCTAAGTTTAGCAACTGCATTTTTGACATCTTGATAGTAATAGTTCTTAGTGCATGCAATTATTTTTATTTCTTTTATTGTACACCGTTTATATTTAGGTTCCACCACAGGAGTTTATTTTTAAATGTGGCAGTATATTTCCTACACAGGGGGACAGATGCATCTATGCAGCTATCTACACTTATATAAAATTTAGTGGTGAAGGATTCCTTATAAGCAGTGGGGTCAACAGGTAGGAGGAGGATGCTGAATTTAGCCAGATCATCACTTTGTTTTTACAGATCAGCATTTGTATAATCTCTGAATATTGAGGTAGATGCTTCAGCTTTCAGTCTTATGGTGAATGTGACTGACTTATGGTCTGATTTGATTGGGGGGGTTACAAGTGGCAGGGAACTGAGATGTCCCATACCTTGTGTGATGCCCCACCTCTGGACCAGTCATCAAGGAGCCTCAATCCTCACCACTGGCACCAGTTGTGGGGGGGGGGGGCATGCATGGGGAGGATAGCAAGTACACACACACAGTACTTCCAGATGCAGGTCTCTGCATCAAGTGCAACTTCCCTTAAGAGCACAAAGAGACCACAGTCAGTCTGGGACTGGTTTCTCCCTCTCTCCAGATCCCCAATAAGACTCTCCACTGGCACAGCTACAGAGTTCAGATCTCAGCTGAGTGGCCAAGTCAAGACCTCCTGCAACCTCTCTGTCCAACCAGTGCTTCATGTCCCTGCCAAGTAGCCGACGCACACACTCTCTGAAGTTCGATTTACACACACCTGGGAAAGGCTGGCACAGGTTAACTAGCTGTGCCCCCTTTTGCCCAGACTATAAGGTAGTTATCACTGCCACCAGCCAACTCTTATCAGCTACTTAAAGACCCTTAAAGGGCATCCTATCTTACTGTGTAATATTAATACAAATGGTAGTTTGACCAACAGCAAGGCTATTAGGAGTGGCCCACAGTGTCACCAAATACATATAGAAGTACTCTCAGAACTTAAACATGTCTCAATGATCAGCCACAATTAAAGGTTTAAATATATTCAATAGTAAATAATAAAAGAACAAGAAAATAGTCAGTATAATTCATAGTGACATCGGAGTGCAAAACCAAAGAAAATATTTAAAGCATTTCGGGAAAGTCTCAGATAAATGAAGAAAAACATCTAAGCTATGCTTCACTAAACACCTGACTGAATCCAAGAATCACTATACCCAAGTTAACTTACAAGCAAGGCAGATGTTGACAATGGATCTTCTAGTTGTTGCTGTCGGGTCCAAGACAGAATACAGAAAGCTCTCTCTCTCTAAGAGACTTTTTAAATCATTATCTCAAATATTACTGCTGCGATAGCTTGCAGAATGACAATTTCTTGTCATATGACTCTCTCCCAGGTGACCCCCCCCCCCCCCACTGCTGGAAGCTAGCAGTATTTAGCATTTACCTGCGAAAATATATACACTTCAGATCTTTGGCAGATGCTGGAACGTACAACAATTGCATTCCTTCATTTTTCAAAACTAGTAATTTCACCTTAAGACAAAACAGAAAAAGTACAGTTTTGTACCTACCATAAATGTAGATGTTCGAGTGTACACCCTGCTGCAGTCATCACACTTGGGTTATCCTGTCGTCAGGCGGTCCCGCAGTCGGCCGGAATTCCAAAGTCTTGGTCCGGCATCGGTTGCTGTCGCTTCTTCCCTGACGTCAGTGCACCAGGGGTATATATAATGCATCCAACGCCATTTTCTTCAGTTTTTCTTGCCCCAGATGTCAGGTGCCCCCAAAAAGGTGGTCAGTAATTAGTACCAAATTAAGTAATTTTTGCACAAACACAAAATCCCTCCAGCTATAAGCAAATACATCAGGAAGGTATTGTAGAGATTTAGCCAGTTAGATCAGAGCGAATGGAGGGAGGGTAACCTGGACTGCAGCAGGGTGTACACTCGAACATCTACATTTATGGTAGGTACAAAACTGTACTATGTTGATCGTGTTACCCTGCTGCAGTCATCACACTTGGGTAGAATCCCAAAGCTATGGATGGGTGGAGGAGTTATAGAGGGTTAGAGGAGGCTAGAAGGCCCTGCAGAACTGCAGTTGTGAAGTGAAGCCAGCCCTAGTCTTAGAGTAAAGTGGTAAGTGATAGTGTTTGGTAAAGGTGTGTACTGAACTCCAAGTTGCAGCTTCCAAAATCTCCTTGGTTGGTACCCCCATAAGGAAGGCTGTAGATGTAGCTGCTGCCCTGGTAGAGTGGGGCCTAATGGTAGCAGGAACTGGTTTTCCATGATGGGTATAGCAAAAACGAATGCAATGTCCTATCCATTTGGAAATGGTTTGTTATGATATAGCCTTCCCTTGTGAAGCTGTAGCATAGGATACAAAGAGCTGGTCAGATTTTCTGAAAGCCTTAGTTTTATCCAAGTAGTAGCGAAGTTGCCTGTGAATGTCCAAGGAATGCAAGAGTCTTTCTCCTTTGTTCTGTGGGTTTGGGAAGAAGGTGGGTAAGTGAATGGTTTGATTTAAAGACACACTGAAAACCACCTTGGGCATGAAGGAAGGATTAGTTTGTAGAGAAACTACGTCTTGATGGAAAATGAGGAAAGGCTCCACTGCCATTAGTGTCTGCAGCTCTGAGACTCTTCTAGCTGAAGTTATTGCTAGCAGCAGGGCAGTCTTCCATGATAGGAACTGTTGATCTGCAGAGAAAGCTGGTTCAAAGGGAGGTAGCATAAGTTTTTCCACAACATAATTTAGGTCCCATGTTGGTGTAGGTGCTCTCCTGGGGGGCCTAATGTTTTTTGTCCCTCTGAGGAACTGCCTTAGAAGTGGATGCGAAAATAAGGGTGGTTCCGTGTTGTAGTGGGCTGAAATAGCTGATGCATGGATTTTAATGGAAGAAAAATTAAGTCCTTTGTGAAACATCTCAATTAAATACTGTAGAATCTGAGGTGAGGCTGAAGTGTGTTTTGGCCTTTGTCCGAATAGGCCTTTCTGGTGCTGGGCCTCCAAGCTTCCAGAATAACATCCATAACTGCTTGGTAAAGAGGAGCTGGCTGGATGTTTAGGTGATTTTCCATGCAGCCAGATTTAAGGTTTTTAGCTGGCTGTGAAGAATCTGATTGTTTTGCTGTGTGAGCAAAAGGGCAATTTGTGGTAAAATCCAAGGTGGGCCCTGGGCCATATTCCTCAATAGTGGGTACCAGTGCTGGCGTGGCCAGTCTGGGGCTATGAGTATCAGTCGTGGTCTCTCCTTTCTGACTTTCAGAAGCACCTTTGTGAGGAGAGGAAATGGAGGGAAGGCATATACTGTCAGGTTTTTCCAACTGAATGAGAGTGCATCCACTTTCCAAGCTTGATGGTGAAGTGTCCTTGTACAAAATTTTGTTAGATGAGAGTTTTGAGGACTGGCAAACAGGTCTTTGTCTGGAAGGCCCCATTTTTGAGTTATCATTGCAAATAGTTGTGGATCCAGTTTCCACTCGTGGGGATCCATGATATTTCTGCTGAGGTAGTCTGCCAATGTGTTCTTTTGTCCTGGCAGGAATTGAGCTTGTAACTGAACTTGGTAAGCCAGAGCCGTGTTCCACAAGGTCATTGCTTGCCTGCATAGAGGGTAGGAATGTGTACCCCCTTGTTTATGTACCACATTACTGTGGTGTTGTCCGCCCTTATTGTAAGTTGTCCTGGATGTAATAGAGTCTTGAAGGATGTCAGAGCATTCTGTACAGCTAGCATCTCTTTTTGATTGATGTGCAAATTCCTTTGATCTGCAGTCCATACGCCTTGAACGCACTGTCCTGTCATGTGTGCCCCCCAGGCGTAGCCTGATGCATCTGTTGTCATAGTTTGCCTGGCTGGGGGCAAGGTGAAAGGCTGACCCTTGTTGAGGTGACATGCCAGTGACCACCATAGAAACTCCTGTAGTAGGCAGGGAATGAGAGATATCAGTGTGTTCAAGCTGTGGCTGTGTTGAGACCATACACTTTTTAGGTACCACTGTAATTTCCTCATATGCAGCTTTGCAAATGATATTAGTAGTATGCAAGATGCCATGAAGCCCAAGGCCTGCAGAATTTTTCTTGCAGGTAGTTGGGCCATTGTTGCCATTGTTTTGAAATATTGAGTCAGTTGTAGTTGTTTGTCTGGCGTCAGATAACCCTTCTGGGCCGTTGTATTCAAGCTGGCACCCAAGAATGTCATATTTTGTGAGGGTACTAGTTTTGATTTCTTTTCGTTTACTGTGTACCCCAGGCAACTTAGAAGATGTTTTACAAAAGCCAGATGTTGTAAGAGGATGTCCTTGCTTTCTGCTTGGATGAGGCAGTCATCTAGGTATGGGTATATTTGAATTCCTCTTTGTCTGCTGTATGCAATTACTGGTGCCAGGCATTTTGTGAAGACCCTGGGCGCAGTAGATAAGCCAAAGGGCAGTGCAGAGAATTGGTAATGGGTTGAGCCTGCAATGAAATGGAGGTATCTTCTGCAACTTTGTCTGATAGGGACATGCAGGTATGCCTCCTTGAGGTCCAACATTACTAGCCATGCTTTCTTGCCCAACATGGGAAGAAGCTGCTGTAGTGTTAGCATCTTGAATTTGGGTACTTGTAAGAAGGTGTTTAGAATTGAAAGGTCCAGAATTGGTCTCCAGGCATTGTCCTTTCTGGGAACTAGAAAGAGTCTTTGAGTAAAATCCTTGGCCTTGCTCTCGAGTAGGTACCAGTTGAATGGCTCTCATGTCCATGAGAGCTGTAATTTGTCTTTGTGCCTCTGCCCATTGATTTTGTGGCAGGTTTGGCATTCCTCTTTTCATTGGCAAGGTGTGAAAATGGAATCTGTATCCTCGTGAAATTATGTCTAGGACTCATTTGTCTTTTGTGACAATGTGCCAGTTGTCTGAAAAAAGTGCGAGTTTTCCTCCCAAGGGGGCTGCCAAGAGAGTGTTGCTTGGCCAGATGAGGTGCAAGTCATTGAGTTTGCCTTCTGGTAGTTTGGGACCTGTCTTCTCCTCCCTTCTGTGCTGCAGTGCCCCATTGTCGAGGTTTGTACTGGACTTGTGGTTGTCCTCTGCCTCTTGGACGTCTGCATTTACCCCTCTGTGGCCTGTCAGTAGCTGGAAAGGACCAATTTTTGTTGGCCAATTTCTGCTGAAGCGAGGGGGCTGTACCTGTAGGAAATCTTTGACTGTCTGTATAGATTTTGCCTTATCCTCAATTTTCTTTAAGACTTTTGCTTTAACTCCAAAAAGAACATCCTGCTGTAAGGGAGCATCTAGAAGCTTTGCTTTAACATGATCAGGCAGAGTTTGTTCCTTTAACCAAGCATGCCTATGTATAACCGACCCAGTGACAGCTGCTCTGCAGGAAGCCTCCAAAGAATCAAAGCCACATTGTAAAGTATGTTTGCCCACCTGTTCAGTTGCATGCAACAGATCCTGCATTTCTTTCAATTCAGACTGTTGAGGGAGTGTGCTCATTTTTTGTTTTAACTGCGACATTAGAAATTGCTGATATTTTAGCATGTGAAACTGGCAATTTAGTGCCCTCGTAGCTAGAGTGGCTGAGGTGTAAACCTTTTCCCCCCCACCTGTCTGGTGCTCTGGAGTCCCTTTCAGAGCGTACAGGATTTTTTGCCATAGAAACCTTAGCCCCTTTGGGACCCTGGGATATAGTCTCTGGATCAGCAACAGGACTTTTGTAAAGAAATTTGTGGGAATCAGGCACTCTATAGTATCTGTCAGGTTTGGCCGGAGCAGGAGGCAGAGAATCGGGGTTCAAACTGGATTCTAAGTAAACATCATCCACACTGTCTAAAACTGGGGGGATGGCAAGTGGTCTGTGCTGGGGGAGTAAAAGAAACTCTCTGAGCCTTTTCTTTGAGTCAGAGTAGTAATGACCTTGCCAGTGAAAATTTTCCCTCAGTGTGTAAAGTTTCCCCAAAGGAGTAGTCTTCAGGAGGAGAAGCTGAGGGAATAGAATCCTCAGCATCAGAATCTTCATAAGGGGAGAAGGAGTAATCTTGGTCCTCAGAGGAGCCTGAGGAAATAGAAACTTGTTCAGAGGATGCATAATCTTCCTCTTGTCTAGGCCTTTTGTCGGGAGGGGGTTGGCAACCCCTGATTAAAGAGATCAAATCTTCAGCCATTTTAAGCATCTGTTTCTTAGGCATGGGGCCTTGAACAGGGGACTGAAGTGCAGTGTTTTTAGGTTTAATAGGAGTCTTCGTCTTAGGATACGTTTTTATGGTGAGCGTAGTCAGTCTGAAGACGCCTTCAGAAACCGAAGGTGTTTCTGCAGCACAGACATCTTTTTCAGCAGTGTCGTCGGTAGGGGCTAAACAACATGGCTGAATCGGCCTAGTACTTTCCGCCAAAAGTTCCAAAGCAGTCTCGGGTTCCAGATCTGCGGTAGTCAGGGACTGTGTCGGAGCCTCACTGAAGACCGGTGAACCGGAGACCGGACCAGACAAGGCCTCGGAGTGTGGCTTGGGTCTAGGCTGCCTGTCCTTATCCTTGCATTTTTTGTGCACGCCGGTAGTCGGTTGCTCCGACGGCATAGTGTAGTTAAATTTTCTACCGAAGTAGTGCCGTACGAAATCAAAGCATCTTTTTATAGTACGCTTATTAAACCTAGCACAAAAATGACAACTAGTGACGTCGTGGTCTGGGCCTAGGCAAGGTATGCAGTAAGAATGAAAATCCTTATGAGGTATTTGCTTCCCACAAGAAATACAATTGTTAACTTTTTCTGACATCGGTCTGAGGCAAGAAAAGTTTCCCCAACGGGGTACTTAGCTTTATTGAAGACTTCGGATCTGAAATTCGACTTCGAAAATCTCAGGAGTCGGCCGACCGGCACTTGCAAACTACTTCTGCTTCGGGCACCGCGCGGCAAGAAAAATGAAAGAAAATGGTGTCGGATGCATTATATATACCCCTGGCTCACTGACGTCAGGGAAGAAGCGACAGCAACCGACACCGGACCAAGACTTTGGAATTCCGGCCGACTGCGGGACCGCCTGACGACAGGATAACCCAAGTGTGATGACTGCAGCAGGGTATCACGATGAACATCTCCCTAGTACAGACATTCTGTCTCTAGCTGCCATTTGCTGGACTGAAGTTAACCTCCTGTGTTCCAGATT
>NC_056743.1:245856453-245858953 GCF_019279795.1 Protopterus annectens
ATATATATGTATGTATATATATCGCTTCTGCAACATATACAGCACGTGCATGCATATGTCATGCATACGTATATATATGGCCATATATACTATGTATATATATATGCAGCATATATGTATGTGTATATACGTATATGTACACATATATATATATATATATGCATATATATATGCATACATATATATATGCATATATACAGCCATATATGTATACGCTATATATATGCATATATATGCAGCCACATATATATATATACCTTCATGTATATATGTGTATGCAGCACATGTATATATATATATGCATGCAGCCTGTATATATACATATATGCATATGCATACATATGTATATATATATATATATATATATATATATATATATATCAGCATATATGTATATGCAACATATATATGCACATACGTACATATATATATATACATATATATATGCATATATGTGTATGGATATATATATATATATGCATATATGTATATATATGTATATGTATATATATATATGTATATATCATCATAATCTGCTCTCATGTAATATGCAGCCATGCATATATATGCATGTATGTGTATATATATATATATATGTATGTATATATATATATATGCATGTATACATGTATATGTATCTGTCTGTATATGTGTATATGCATATATGTATATATGTATATATATATATATATATGTATATATACACATGCTCTTATGCATACATATGTATATGTACATGCTCATATGCACGGCGTATATATATATATATACATATATGTATATGTACTGTATATATGTATACATATATATATAGATATATGTATACATATGTATATACATACATACGTATATATATATATGCGCGGCTGTATGTATATATATATATGCATATATACGTATGTGTATGTATATATATAGCACTGTCTATATATATATATGCATATGTATACCATATGTATACTGTCACATATATATATATATCATATATATATATATATACATATGTATGTACATACATATATATATATATATGTACATGTATCCATGCATATATATATGCATATGTATATATACGTATATATATGCATATGTATACATATATGCAGCCATGCATATATATGTATATATATACAGCCAATATATAGCCGCTTCATAATGCATATATATATACATATATATACATATATGTATATACATGCATGTATATGCATATATGCATATATTAATATATATATGCATATATATATATATATATGCAGCTTATGTACATACATATATGTATATATATGTATATATATACATATATATACATGCAGCCTGCCTTTATACATATATACATACATGTGCCATATGTACCATGCAGCACTCCATACATGCATATATATACATACATATATATATATGCATATATATATAACATATATATATATATATGTACATATATACATACATATATACTATACATATACATGCGTATATGCATGCATATGCAGCCATGTACATACATATATATATACATACATATGTACATACGTATATGCATGCGTAATAATATACAATACATGCCTTATATATATATATATGCATGTATATATGTATATGTATGTATACATATATATACATACATATATACATGCACATATATATATATATGCATACATATAACACCGTATGTGCATATATGTATATATATGTATATATATATGTATGTATACATATGCATATATATATATATATATATACATACCACATACATATACACGCACATGCTCATACATATATATATATATATATATATGTATACACACATATACATGTATATATATGCACATATATCGCCATATATATGTAATATATATCTTGCATATGTACTGTCATATATGTATATGTACATATATATACATACATATATATATATATATTTTATATACATACATATATATATATGTATATACATACTATATATATATGCACATGCATATATATATGCATGTATATGTACATACATATATATATACATACATGTATATACATATATATATACTGGCAACCATATATACTATACATATGTATATACATACAATATATATACATATGTCTGTCCTATATATATATGCAGCACATATATATATATATATATATATATATATACATATATACATACATATATATACATGTATATATTAATATGTGTCTATATGTGTGTGTGCAGCCATGTGTGTAATATGTGTGCCTGCATGTGTATCATGCGGCCACATGTATGTGCATGTATGTGTGTGCATGCATGTAATATGTGTATGTATGCCTGTATATACATATGTGTGCTGTACATGCATGTATGTGTATGTGTGTGTGTGTGGCACATGCAATATGTGCAGCCACATGCAGCATGTGTATATATATGTGCATGCATGCATGCATGCATATATGTGTGTGTATGTATGTGTACATGCATATGTGCAGCACCTTACGCATGTGTATATGTATATATATATGCATA
>NC_056743.1:245863953-245866453 GCF_019279795.1 Protopterus annectens
ATATATGTATACATATATACATATATCATGCATATATATATGCATATGTATATATATATATATATGTGTACACGTATCAATACGTGCGTATATATGTGTGTGCGTGTGTGTGTGTGCGTGCGTGTGCGGTGTGTGTGTGTGTGTGTGTGTGTGCGCATGTGTGCGTGTGTGTGTGTATAGTATTAATACAATTACCGTGTGTACACGTGTGTGTGTGTGTGGTATATGCGCGTATGTCGTATATATATGTGTGTGTGTGCGCGTCATGTCACGTGTGTGTGTGTGTGTGTGTGCGCGTCCATGTGCGTATGTGTGTGTGTGTAATAATATATGCGCGTATGTGCGTATGTGTGTGTGTGTGTGTGTGCGCATACGTGTGTGTGTGTGTGTGTGTCATGTATGCGCAAATATGTGCATATGTGTGTGTCGTATTAATACATATGTGCGCATGTGTCTGTATATAATGTGCTGTGTGTGTGTGTGTGTGTGTGCACGTACGTATGTATATGCATGTATGTGTATGTGTCGTCTTACATGTCTGCATACATAGCATATATATATATGTATGTGTGTACATATGCCTGCATATATGCATGTGTGTGTGTGTGTGTGTGTGTGTGTGTGTGTGTGTGCGTATATATATATGCGTATATGCGCACATATGTATATGTGTGCATGCTCATGTGTGCATGTATGTATATATACTGTGCATGTATGTACATGTATATGCATGCATATAGCATATACATATGCATGTATGTCATATATACATGTATACATATATATATATGTATACAGCATATATATACATGTATGTATGTATACATATGTACGTGCATGTGTATATGTGTATATATATATACATATGTATACATATATGCACATGTATGCATATATGCATATGTATATATATATGCATATATGTACATATATGCATATATATGTATAGCATATGTGCACATATATATATATACTGTATATATATATATACATATATGCATATCACATATATATATATGCATATATATATATACATATATATATGTACATATGTACATATATATATATATATATATATATATTCATCTCTCTATATATATATATATATCTTTCCATATGTATATATATATATACATATACATGTATATACATATGTATATGCATATATATGCAGCCATATGTATATATGCACATATATATATATATATACATATATATGTATATACGTATGTATGTACATATATGTGCATATATATATATTATATATATACATATATGCATACATGCATATATGTATACATGTATGCATGTATATATGTATACATGTATGCATGTATGTATACATATATATATATATATATATATATACATATATATATATATACATATATATATATATGCATATATATATATGCATATAGCCATGTATATATATATATATGTATATATATACATATACATATATATATATGCATGTGCTACATATATATATACATATGCATATATATCTATATATATGTGTATATATGTACATACGTATATATGCATATATGTATATATATATATATATATATATACATGCGTATATATACATGTATATACATGCTATATACCATATACACATATATATATACATATATATATACATATGCATATATATGTATGTATGCACATATACGCCATATGTATGCATATACATACATATATATATATACATATGTATATATATATACACATATAGACATATATATAGATAGATATATATATACATATATATATATATATATACCTATATACACATATATATATATACATATATATATACATGCATATATATATACACATATATATATACATGCATATATATATACACATATATATATATACATGCATATATATATACATATATATATATGTACATACATATACACATATGTATATACCTTCACATGTATGTATATATGTATATATACATACATAAGTATATATATAGCCATGTATATGTATATGTCCGTATATATGTATACGTATATGTGCAATATATACACACATGTATACACACATATATGTATATATATATATATATATGCATGTCAATATATGTATTAATACATACATATATATATGCGTATATATATATATATGCGTATGTGTGTGTGTGTGTACGTACATATATATATATATAACAATACTGCGCACGTATGTATGCACGTATGTGTGTGTGTGCCGTAGTGTGTGTGTGCATGTATATATGTATATACATATATATATATACGCATATGTGTGTGTATACATATATGTGTATGTATATTATATGTAATAATATGTGCAATGTAATATATGTACATGTATGTACATATGTATGCATATGTCTGTGTATACATACATGCATATAATAATGTATGTGCATGTGCATGTGTGTGCATGTGTATATGTATATGCATATGCATATATGTACATGCGTATGTGTGTATGCATGTGTACATGTGCATACATGTAT